>NC_059361.1:9335000-9635000 GCF_019703515.2 Myxocyprinus asiaticus
AAGAATAGACATGGTTCTCAGATGTCGTAGTGCAACAAACTATATTTCTCAGGAAAATAGCAAATTGTGCTTTGAGCCACTTCATGAACATACAAAAACCTACTGTTTGCGCACATACAGTCCAGCCACAGATAGTGCAAGCAATCCCACTTGCACTTTGCGCTGGCACTAAAATTGTGCTTAGAATTAGTGTTCTCATGAAAAATGGATAAGATGAAGTGCACGGTTGTTGCTCGAAGAAAAAAAATAGTGCCCTCTATATCTCACTCTTTCTGCCTCAAGACGTTAAAAATGTAGACAAGAAACTTAAACTCAACATCCCAGCTGTGTTATAGTTTCCGTGTCTCACTGTACCTGTTGGTTTCTCACACAGATGGTTGTGAATTCAGGCTTTAGGAGAGAAATCTTCAGCTGTTTTTCTACTCAGGCCAGTACCATGAATCCACACAGCAGAACTGGAGCACAGCTGTGGACTATGATCCAAATGTTCTCAAGCATTTGGAGTAAGACCACAAACATACTCTACACAAGTACGGACATGCAGAAGCAAATGCTTGGCCAGTTCATTTCAAGCAAGCTGTCTCATTGTATATACAGGGTTGGGGAGTATCGGAATACGTATTTAAAATACAAAATATTAGTAACTGGATTCCACTACTGTTACAATTTAAATAGTTGGATATCAGAAAACTATTTTGATTACTAAAGACATATGATCCGAGGAACGTTTGAACAGTGGTGAAACACTTTCTTATGATGTTTTACATTAATACATGCAGACAGAGGGCACTTTTACACTGTTATGAGTGAAAAGGTGGAAATTACGTCATTGTGAATCATTCGTTTTGAGAGTTTAAAGCTAGGGTGTACAATCTTTTCCAGAAACATTTTTTGTTATACTGGTTGAAAGTCTCTTCACATCCTGATAGCAATCAATAATTTAAGTGGTCTAAATGTAAAAAAAAAAATATATATATATATATATATATGTATCTTCTGTGGAAGGGACAGGACAAAAAAATTCTTGACCAATCATTGCATTCGGTCCGAATGTAATGATAGAATGTCCTTCCTGTCTGTATATTTGCATACCGCGGCGCAACTTGTTCACGCAGACAATCACACCTCATCAGCGCGGATTCTTGACGCTGTGCAGAGCGAGCGAGCTCTCATCGTGAAAACTCTAACATGCAAAAAAATTTTTATTTTAAAAAAAAATTACTTATGACAGTATATTATTGCGAAATGTGATATTTTTACCTTTTTTTAAACAGTTTTTTCTTTCTTTAAAAAAACAAAAAACAAAAACATAATAACCGTAAATAAGTTATGTTCGTTATTATTGTAATGTCTGAATGAGACATGAGGTAATCTGAAACCGTTGCGATCGATTCCACCAACACGTCTCTCCTCCTGGCGCTTAGACTCTGCTATGTGTGTGTGTTCATGTGTGATAGAGGAGGCGTGGCTTTGGAGACACCTCTGAAGCGAGGACGGGCTCTATGCTTTCAAAGCTAGCTTGCTAACTGCTAGCCTCTCTGGATTACACATCCTAGCTTTAATAGAGAAATTCAATATAGCATCAGAAAAAGATCTCAGTGTATACACTCTGTGGGGGGTTGAAGTAAGTTTGGAGCTGTAGAAATAGTTAACCTTGTGTAAATTTTTTTGTGAACATTAAGCTTTATGCTAAGCTAAAATGCTATTTCTAGCCCTTTTACATGCACCTGTTTCCAGGCACTAGTATGTTTTTTCTATCAAGAAAATCCTCATTAGATCATAATTTTTTTCTCTAGAAAGACCTTTACTATTAGGTCAAAGATATACTGCAAAAATCTTACATTTTTGTATTGTTTTCATGTAAAAATATCTAAATATCAAGATACATTTACTTGATCTTGTTTTAGAAACAACACTCCATACGATATTTAGGCTTTTTTTAAGGGGCCGTTTACACGACAACGTTTTCAACTAAAAACAGAAAACCTTTTATGCGTTTTGGCTGTTTGATTACACGACAATGGCGTTTTGGTGCCTGAAAACGCAAACTTTTGAAAACGGGTTTCAAGGTGCAAGTTTTTGAAAACGATGAAGTCATGCACACGCGTATTACGTGTTATATAAATAATGATGGATTGATAGGCATCAGTTTGAGATGTATAATTATCAGTATGAATACTGGTGTCTGTGCAAATAACAATAATCAACAATTTATTCATTTGGAGTGTGAACATTGTACAGTAGGCAGAACCTGCAATTTGAAAATCTTGAAATTAATGTATAGATTCAAATGGGGAAAATGTATTTGTATTTTAAATGTTATTTATTTACTTAATTTTATTTTATGTACCTTTACTCTGCAATTCATTCACTCACGTTTATGTATATAGCCTAAAGACAGAGATGTGATGCCATGTACAGTATTCAATGATATGCTTAGAAAATGAAAACATGAGGCAGTAAAAATGCATGTTAGATCCAGTGTACACAAGACCTCTCTCTCTGTCAGAAGATATCCATATATCACAGTTCTGTCTGATATCCAAAACCAGTCAACATCAACAGCTTATGTTAACTTACTCTCCTACCACCCCAAGAGTCAGCAGGGGGAATACAGAAGAAGGCAGGAGATGAAGTGATGGTAAAAATGATCAGAGTTTATTGAATAATCTTGAGAGTTCAGTATGTAGGCATGCGCGTGAGTACTTCTAAAACAACGTGCGAGACATTAAAAACTACAATGGCGGACTACAGGACTGTGTTTGTGCAGCTCAAGATTTTGAGTTTATTGATGCTTCTCCAGCAAAGTGTAGATTTACTGCATCACTACTACGACCAGCGATCACCATCTTCATTCACCGCTCTGTGGAAGAATGCTTATGTGCGCAGGCGCGCAGTGTTTCTTTACAAAGTGACATCGCCAACTACTGGCCTGGCATGCATAATACAGCGTTTTTAGTCGTTTTCGCAGTTCCGTGTGAACGGGGATCGTTTTGACAATGTTGTCGTCTGTACGCGAAACTTTTCAAAAACACAAAGGAAAAACGTTCCCGTTTTTAGTACGTTGTAAACGTTCCCTAAGTGAATGCATTTTTAATTTAAGTGTATTTTGTCTTACTGAAAAATTCTGTGCTAAAGAAGTAATCCAAAAGTATTAGATTACATTACTGACCTTGAACTAAATACGCTACAAATGACATTTTACAGCATGTATTCTGTAATCTGTAGTCGAATAGATTTTAAAAGTAACCCTCCCAACCCTGTGTATGTACATATAAGGTACTCAAGGGAGTGATACAGATTTTCCTTCAAATGTCTGTGCCATTAAACAGCATGTTATGATTCATGTTGCTAACTATAAAACTGTAGATATTTTAACTTTCCCAACAAGATTCTCTTCAAACTGTTGCTCCGCCATGACAGTTGTTGACCTGAGAAAACTGATCGTGGAAGACAACAGCTTATACTGGAGCACCCCTTGCAATGCTGAGAATGCTACATGTACTTACGTTGTGTTATAAATTTCATGGGGTCTTTGAAATCAAGGCGTACTGCTTTACAAATACATAGTAGCAACAACCGTTGTGCAGTTTGTCAGGGCAACATTAGTACATTTCAGTTCTATCAGGAAGACTTGCAGTCTTGAGTGAAATTTAAGATGACATTTATTTGATGGATATAAAACAGAAATGTAAAGTCTCTCTTTGTTGTAAGCCCCTTCTGATGGTCCAAAGAACTTGTACTCGGAACCGCCATATCCTGCCGGAGATAGGAGGCAGGGGCGAGGAGCCTACCCCCATGCAGGACGGGACTCAACTGGTGGTGGTGGAGTGGTGGAGGTTGCCGTGTTAGCACACTGAAACAGCAATGTGATAGATTGTGAGCAGACTTATAAAGCAATGGTTTACATGTGACTGGCTAGGAGTTGCCTAGCTATTGGTGCGATGATGTACAGCTGCTAGTCTTCCCACTAGAACTATGCTGCACTTACATTTCTTTCTGTGTCTCCAGAGGAACAGGAGATGTTAAGCTGGTGTAGATGTTTTAATATCAAAAGAGTCCTTGAGACTCAATTTCAAAGGCAGCATGGCCCATCTGTGAGCGACACTGAAACGGACAAAACCTCTCTCCCATATAAGCATGTGTGTGTGAGAGAGAAAGATATCCAATCAAGGTTATTCTAGTTTTATCTCTGGTGGTTTCCAGTGTGGAGGCGTCTGCTGTGCAACACGTGTTCTGACAGCCACGGGAAAGATTCATACCGCACTGCAGAGGAACTACTGCAGCAGAGAAATCAACCCACTGGACATCACCTCCACTGGACATCACCCTATCTTACATTTATCTGCTCAAATCTCTGCTTCATACTTCAGTATTGATGAACAGAATACTGTATGTCCATCTGTATTACACTGAGTCATATGTGCATGCGTGTTTGCGAATGCAGACTATTTTCATGCATACTCACATCCTCCTCTATATATCTGCATATCATCAGCTAATATCTGATTCTCTCTGATCAGCTGGGACTCTGCCAAGAGTAGAGAGAGATGATGCCCACATGAAGTGCTATTTTTGTGAAGCAGTGTGCCTTTTTTAAAGTTTTTTTATTTTTTTATTTTTTTTTTACAGTTTGTCTGAAAATCTCAGCATGAATTAATTGGTAACCTAGAAAACATAACTTGTTGAGGCAAGCTTTAATATTGGCTTGACAAAGTTTACCTGAAAGTTTAAAAGCCTTAAAGTGTGAAGGCTATATACAGTAGGCCTTACGTACATTAAATACTTTAAGAGATGTTAAAGGGATAGTTCACCCAAAAATGAAAATTATCTCATCATATACTCACCCTCATGCCATCCCAGATGTGTATGACTTTCTTTCTTCTGCTGAACACAAACAAAGATTTTATGAAGAATTTCTCGGCTCTGTAGGTCCATACAATGCAAGTGAATGGTGGCCAGAACCTTGAAGCTCAAAAAAGCATATAAAGGCAGCATAAAAGTAATCCATAATACTCCAGTGGATTAATCCATGTCTTCAGAAGAAATATGATTAGTATGGGTGAGAAACAGATCAATATTTAAGTCCTTTTTTTACTATAAATCTCAACTTTCACTTCCACATTGTTCTTCTTTTGTTTTTGGCGATTCACAATCTTTGTGTGTATCCCCACCTATTGGGCAAGGAGGAGATTTTAAAGTAAAAAAAAAAGGCTTAAATATTGATCTGTTTCTAATTCACACCTATCTTATCACTTCTGAAGACATTGTTGCCTTTTTGTGCCTTTATGTGCTTTTTGGAAATTCAAAGTTCTGGCCACCATTCACTTTGCATTGTATGGACCTTCAGAGCTGAAATATTCTTCTAAAAATCTTTGTTTGTGTTCAGCAGAAGAAAGAAAGTCATACACATCTGGGATGGCACGAGAGTGAGTAAATGATGAGAGAATTTTCACTTTTGGGTGAACTATCCCTTTAAATCATAAACGAGATAGATTGACAAACAGATAGACAGGCAAACACCACTCTTTTTTGCACTTTATTTTACAGTATGTGTACTTTCAGTAAACTTACCCAAGAAAGTACTGAGTAATATTAGGTAACTACATGTACTTAATATGGGATAAGGTTAGGGTTAGGTTTATTACCTAGTAATTACTATAGTTGTTTTAATTATATAGCACGTAAATGTAGTACAGTACTGTTAAATAAAGTGCTACCAATCTATTTTCTAAAATATACTATTGTGTTAAACCCCCTTTAAACAACATGCATGTTGTAATGTACAAGCTTGTTTATGCTAACAAAAAAAAACAAAACTGTGCACAGTATCTACCCTGGGTATTAACACAGTATGATCAGGGACTAAAAACGGTTCAAATAATGTAACCAAAAATGGTAACAAAGACTCTTTCAATTGTTCTGGAGTGAAAGCGATAATTTTAAATGCTTTGAACCGGTTAATAACCGGTTAATTACGTTGCTTTTTTTTTTTTTTTCATGATACCAAAGACCAAAGGGTTTATCAAAGTACACTTTTAGAATTACAGCAGTTCCTGTTGCCTCCAGAAATGAGGCTACTCTCTTTAAAGGAGAATAAAAGCATGTGCTTTGATTCCGAAACTGCTGCATAACACATTTCTTTGCCTAATTGCTCTTTGTGAATGTAGCCTTCTGTGACATGTTAAAGATAATTTTGACAACTATACATGTGCGGGAAATCCAGATACAAGGAAAAATATTAGAGGTAAATAGTAAATTTCTCAATTGTTTCCAAGACTTTACTGAATTAATGTTAGACATGTTGCGTTAAAACAGATTTGATGCTGTCTGTTTTGTTTGTTTGTTTTTCAGATCTATAATTTAAATTAAATTATCCAAACAGTTAAATTTTTTTATTTAGGCCTTACTGACTTGATAATGTTCGGTTTTATATGGCTTATTACAGCTTATTTTAGGTGGTCAGGTGTATTTTTGAAATATTTGAAATATTTCCGGGGATATATTTAATCTTAGGAATGCATTAAGAAATATTAAGAAACTATTTTATATGCTTGTTATGATTTCTATGGTGATAAATCCCCCCACATATGAAAAAATTAAATAGCTTATTTTCGCTTATTTTGGGTGAAGCAAGTCCCTTATTTTGAGCTTTTTTTATTATTTATTAATTTAAAAAGAATGTTATTAGCCGTTCTTTTATTTCGTTCTTAACGGTTACCATTTGGAAAGGAGGCTGCAGAATACTGCAGAATACTGTTTTAGTGCCGGATTAAGATATTATCCAACAAAATTGCTGTACCATATTACTGTACCACCACAGTACTTTTTTTTTGTAGTATGCCATCTCTCTCTCTCTCTCTCTCTCTCTCTCTCTCTCTCTCTCTCTGTCTGTTCCAGCAGTGGATGCTCTGAGTGGCTCCACAGGTGGTGATGACCTTAAGTGATGCAGAGAAAGAGAACTTTATGGTGATGAAAGAGCAGCCAACATCCAGAGCAGACCTAAGCAGACATATGATAAAAGCATTCTGCTGTGAACTCATGCACTCAGACTCTCTCTCACTCTCTCACACTTTCTTCAGAGTGAAGTCTGCATTTCCCACTGCACTGCAGGGTTTGAACCTTAACCTGGATCGGAGCTGTATAATTCTAGTCAGACTACTGCATACTAGAATTTAATCAATATGGGTTTTTCTGTGGCTGATGCCCATACTGAAAACTTGAAGGCAGGCCAAAGGCCAATATGATACGGAATTACATGTAATTTTACTGTCCTCAAAGACAAAGGCCATTAATTTTTTTTCTTATATTTTCTTTTACTCTTCATTTAGCTGGACAGCAAATAACACTGATTTTATACATAAAAATGTAGAATTATCTATTCAAATTGTATTGTAATTTTTCAATGTAGATAGAAACACAATCTAAATATATTGGCATTAATTGGGGTCATTATAAAAAAAAAATGACTGGTAATGAGTTAATATACACTCACTGGGCACTGTATTAGGAACACTATGGTCGTAATAAAGTGCCCGATGCGGTCTTCGCTGTTGTAGCCCATCCGCCTCAAGGTTCGACGTGTTATGCATTCTGAGATGCTAAACTGCTCACTACAATTAACTGAGTTACCGTAGCCTTTCTGTCAGCTCAAACCAGTCTGGCCATTCTCCGTTGACCTCTCTCATCAACAAGGCCTTTCCGTCCACAGAACTGCCGCTCACTGGATGTTTTTTTATTTTTGGCACCATTCTGAGTAAACTCTAGAAACTGTTGTGTGTGAAAATCCCCGGAGATCAACAGTTACAGAAATACTCAAACCAGAGTAAAAAACTTAAAAGCTCTTTCAAAGAGTATTTTCAGGATTAAGAGTGCTTAGTGACATTCCGAGAAGCAAAGTTGTTTCAGAGGTCAAGCAAGATACTGCATTTAAAAAGATTAAAAACAAGCATTTTGTTGTCTTAGCAAAAATGTGCACTAACTAATCATGCACAATAAGGCAGGAACGGGTATTAAGAAAGTAAATTGGATCAATTTTGATTTCATGTTCACTTTAAGAAGAGAATAAGGCATCACAGTGCAAAAAACAATGCATGTGAAGTTGCATGAAAACAAGACAGTGAAGGACATTTGCTGCATTATTTACAGACAGACTTTGAGAAAGACATTCAGATTTGATGGAGAGAATGAAAGGACTTAATCAGCCGGATTGTGTGGATGCAATTACAACATCAAAGCCACTGGGCTCCTTTAAAACCACAAGAAAAACACACCTTCCTGGCATGTCGAGGTAACTGTATGCAAATTCAGCCCTGATGGAATCATGCGGTTATCTTTTGCACAGAAACATTAGACAAAGGAATGTAAAATAAGCTTTTGAGTTTTTTCTCAAAAGCATCTGTCCATTATTACCTTTTTAGACCAGTAATGCAACATTAGGGAATGTGATACAAATGCAATCGTTGTTTTTTTCTACCTGAGTTATGTTATTGTTTTAGAGTTCATGGCTGTTGATAAGATCCACAAATCTAGCCCCTACGAAAAGGGACACATCCTGTAAAGATGAAATGATATAAAAGAAAGATAACAGAGCAATAGGTTGTTTTGGAACACAGTGAGTGCCATTTTCAGATTGCCTTTTAATTTCCTTGAGGAGAACAATTTATAATGATGATACAGAAAATCACTCTCTCTGAACATGACAAAACAATGTTGGTTTGAGCCAGAGGAATTATGAACCAATAAAAAAATGAAAATTAAATTTAAATAGATGTTTTTGTTCCCTATCTGTCACTCACTCGACGTTGGTGTCGATGTAGTGACACTAGGGGTCACTCTTGGGAGCCCGAGACACATCTGGTCTTTGATAAAAGGCCAATGAAAATTGGCGAGTGGTATTTGCATGCCACTCCCCCAAACATACGGGTATAAAAGGAGCTGGTATGCAACCACTCATTCAGATTTTCTCTTCGGAGCCCAACGGTCATGCTCACTGAGCTGAATACTACTGTTCATTCACCTCTGCTGGATCTGACGGCGCATTTCAGCGGCTTCTCCCTCCTCTGCACTGGTGCACTGCAGAGAACGCCCCTGGGCGCTTCAGCAGAAAAACTAGAGAGTACATTTTCTGAAAGAGCATTTTTCCCCTCTAAAAGAGTATATATTTCTCTAAAAGAGCGCACACACGGAACGTCTTTTTAAAGACGCATCTTTTTAAAGATGCTTTTCCGATTGTGTGTTATTCCTGGTTGTGCTCGTTATCTCTCGCCTTCTAACGGTCACGATCACTGTCTTTCGTGTCTGGGCACTACTCACGCGGAGACAGCGTTCGTGGATGGTCATGTTCTCATTGCGAGAATATGTCCATGGCAACGTTGCGGTCGCGGCTCGCCTTCGTAAGAAAGTGAGCCACCCCAGAGGCTCCCGCCTCGGTCTTCTTACCCACGGGTTTGAGGCCAACGCGGCTAGCACTGGGGGCGATTTGGGGACCCCAATGGGACCGCCTCCGCCGGGTATCCCCCCGCGGACCTCCCATTCCCCAGCACGCTCGTCTGCCCGATCGGGCTTCCGGGTGAGTCCGCCGGCTCGTCTCACGGCGAGTTCGACCTCTTATTCGGAGCCCGCGAAAGTGATGAGCTCTCGAGCGCAGCATCAGAGAGCGGGCTCGTCCAGTCGGAAGCCTCAGCTGGGCTCCTCCCTTCGGGGTCGATCACCCAGTCACAGGCTGACGCGGAGATGACGACATGCTTTCCCGGGCAGCCGTGAGTGGATTTCACCGCTCTTCCCGGTGATTGGTTCCTGGGCTCGCGGCGCCGCTCAAAGCCATGCCCCGCCCCGTTCCTTTCTTCCCGGAAGTGCACGAAGAGCTGACAAGGTCGCGGGAGGCACTTTTTACTGCCCGGTCCCGATCTTTTCAGCTTCCCCGCTCTCACTACCCTCGATGGTGGGGTGGCCAAGGGTTATTCGGCAATCCCCCGGTGGATAAAGGCGCTCGCGGTGCACCTATGCCTGCAGAGTGCCGCCACCTGGCGCGGGTGCCCAAAGCCCCTGTCCAAGGCCTGTAGGTTTATGTCGTCTCTGACGGCCAAGGCCTATGGTGCTGCTGGACAAGCCGCCTCCGCCCTGCATGCCATGGCTCTCCTGCAAGTCCGCCAAGGCGCTAAAGGAACTGCCCGAGGGTAGTTCCACCCCGGGATTGATGCAGGAACTGCGCTCGGTGACTGACCTCGCTCTCCGAGCGACGGAGGTCATGGCGCGGTCTCTCGGGCGGACGATGGCCACACTAGTGGTCCAGGAGTGCCACCTTTGGTTCAACCTGGTCGAGATGGGTGAGGCCGACAAGACATGATTCCTTGCTGCCCCCATTTCCCAGGCGGGCCTATTCGGCGACACGTCGAGGACTTTGCCCAGCAGTTCTCGACGGTAGAGCAATAGATGGATGCTAGCCGGCATATCCTGCCCCGGCGTGGCTCAAGATCCCACACCCCATCTACTCATTGCCAAGGGCGTCCCCCTGCGGTGACTGCACTGGCTCCGCCGCAGCCCGCCCCTTCGGCCTGGTGCCCCTTCGGCCTGGAGCCCACCGCAGGAAGCAGACGCCACCCGTCTCGCAGCTGCCCAGAACCCGTGAAAGGCTTCAAAGCGCCCTTGAGACGGGCGACCCAGGGACAACGAAACCCGCTGCTCTGGAGCTGGAAAGCAGATCTTCATCTTTTTGTTACCTTTTGCATTTAATTGCGCTGCGTGCCCAAGTGGCTGCAGTACTCAAGAGCTCAGCAAGAGTGGTTTCCTTGTTCCCTGGGTCACGTATCCGGTGTGTACGGCTGGCATCACGACCACCGTCCACCACTCCATTTGGCAGGTTGGCGCTCCAGCGGCAGTCTCCCGCCCTGAGCGCCCAGTTGTGGCACAAATCTGCCCCCGATGTGACAGTCTCCACAGGTCACGGGGACAGGCCTCTTCCTCCCCCGTCCCAGGCTGTTCCGGGGGTGGTCACAAGGAGCCAGGTAAGTGCTTCGATGTCCTCGGACTCAGCACGGCCACGACGTGGTGTGGCACCTCGAGCTCTGCCCCGCCGCGAGGCCCCACCTGCCAGTACATCCAATGACGTTGTCCCTTTGGTCCCCCTTGCGCGGAACTTGGACGCATGGCTTGCGCCTTCCGGTCCGTCACGAGGGCTGGTCCGGACCGTCCGACTCGGTTGCGCGATTCACTTCGCCGGGCATCCGCCCAGGTTCAGCGGTGTCCACTTCACCTTGGTGAGAGACGAAAACGCTGCTACCTTGCGCGGAGATTGCTACCCTCCTCCGGAAGGACGCGATAGAACCTGTCCCTCCAGCCGAGATGAAGAAAGGGTTTTACAGCCCCTACTTCATTGTACCGAAAAAAGGTGGTGGGTTGCGGCCAATCTTGGCCTGCGAGTACTGAACCGGGCTTTACACAGACTCCTGTTCAAGATGCTGACGCAAAGACGCATTCTAGCGAGCATCCGGCATCAAGATTGGTTTGCGGCGGTAGACCCGAAGGATGTGTACTTTCACGTCTCGATCCTTCCTCAACACAGACCCTTCCTGCGGTTCGCGTTCGAGGGTCAGGCGTATCGGTACAAGTCATCCTTTTCGGCCTGTCCCTGTCTCCTTGCGTCTTTACGAAGATCGCAGAGGCTGCCCTTGCCCCGTTAAGGGAGGTGGGCATTCGCATTCTCAACTATCTCGACGACTGGCTAATCTTAGCTCACTCTCGAGACGTGTTATGCGCACACAGGGACCTGGTGCTCTCACACCCCAGCCAACTAGGGCTTCGGGTCAACTGGGAAAAGAGCAAGCTCCTCCTGGTTCAGAGCACCTCTTTTCTCGGTTTGGAGTTGGACTCAGTCTCCTTGACGGCGCATCTTACGAACGAGCATGCCCAGTCGGTGCTGGCCTGTTTGAAGGCGTTCAAACAGAAAACAGCGGTTCCACTGAAACTTTTTCAGAGGCTCCTGGGGCATATGGCATCCTCGGCGGCGGCCACCCCGCTCGGGTTGATGCATATGAGGCCGCTTCAGCACTGGCTCCAGACTCGAGTCCCGAGATGGGCATGGCGCCACGGGACACACCGCGTGGCCATTACGTCGGTCTGTCACCGTCTTTTCAGCCCTTGGACCGACCTCTCGTTTCTACGAGCAGGTATTCCCCTAGAACTGGTCTCCAGGCACGTCGTGGTCATGACAGACACCTCCAAAACGGGCTGGGGCGCTGTTGGCAACGGGCACGCAGCCGCCGGCCTCTGGATGGGTCCGCAGCTGCGTTGGCACATCAACTGCCTCGAGTTACTGGCAATTCTGCTCGCCCTGCGGAGGTTCCGGCCGTTGATCCAGGGCAAGCACGTGCTAGTTCGGACAGACAGCACGGCAGCAGTAGCATATGTCAACCGCCAAGGCGGTCTGTGCTCCCGCTGTATGTCACAACTCGCCCGCCGTCTCCTCCAACGGAGTCAGCAGCACCTCAAGTTGCTGCAAGCCACTCACATCCCGGGCAGCCTCAACACTTCGGCGGACGCACCGTCACAACAGGTTACCCTCAAGGGAGAGTGGAGACTCCACCTTCAGGTGGTCCAGCTGATTTGGAGTCGATTCGACAGGCACAGGTGCACCTGTTTGCCTCCCAAGAATCCTCCCCACTGCCTGCTCTGGTACGCCCTGACCGAGGCCTTCCTCGGCATAGAAGCACTGGCACACAGCTGGTCCCCTGTCATTCGCAAATATGCATTTTCCCCCAGTGAGCCTGCTTGCACAGACCCTGTGCAAGGTCAGGGAGGATGAGGAGAAGGTCATTCTGGTAAGCACCCTACTGGCCCGCCCAGACGTGGTGCTCGGACCTCACGCTCCTCGCGACAGCTCCCCCCAGGCAAATTCCCCTGAGGAAGGACCTTCTTTCTCAGGGAAGGGGCACCATCCAGCACCCGCGCCCAGATCTCTGGAATCTCCATGTCTGGCCCCTGGACGGGACGCGGAAGACCTAAGCTGTCTCCCACCTGTGATGGTAGACACGTTCACTCAGGCTAGGGCTCCCTCTACGAGGCACCTGTATGCCTTTAAGTGGTGTCTGTTCGCTAAGTGGTGTTCTTCCCGTCGGGAAGACCCCCAGAGATGCGCAGTCAGATCAGTGCTTTCCTTCCTGCAAGAGAGGTTGGAAGAGAGGCTGTCCCCTTCCACCTTGAAGGTGTACATTGCTGCCATAGCAGCACACCACGACGCAGTCGACGGTAAGTCCTTAGGGAAGCATGATCTGATCATCAGGTTCCTAAGAGGCGCCAGGAGGCTGAATCCCTCCAGGCTGCGCCTCGTTCCCTCATCGGACCTCTGTAGTTTTTCAGGGTCTACAGAGAGCCCCCTTTGAGCTTTGCAGTCAGCCGAGCTTAAAGTTGAAGACTGCCCTCCTGACTGCACTCACTTCCATCAAGAGGGTAGGTGACCTGCAAGCGTTCTCTGTCAGCGAAACGTGCCTGGAGTTCGGTCCGGGCTATTCTCACGTGATCCTGAGACCCCGACCGGGCTATGTGCCCAAGGTTCCCACCACCCCTTTTAGGGACCAGGTGGTGAACCTGCAAGTGCTGCCCCAGGAGGAGGCAGACCCAGCCCTGTCGTTGCTGTGTCCGGTGCACGCTTTACGCATCTATTTGGATCGCACGCAGAACTTTAGAGTCTCTGAGCAGATCTTTGTCTGCTTTGGTGCACAGCGGAAAGGAAGCGCTGTATCCAAGCAGAGGATCGCCCACTGGCTCATTGACGCCATAACTATGGCATATCTCGCCCAAAACATGCCGCCCCTGGTAGGGCTACGAGCCCATTCTACCCGTGGTGTAGTGGCTTCTTGGGCCCTGGCCAGAGGTGCCTCTCTAACAGACATTTGCAGAGCAGTGGGCTGGGAAACACCCAACACCTTTGCAAGGTTCTACAACCTCCGGGTGGAACCGTTTTTGTCCCAGGTAGTGGCACGCAACACAAGCGGATAAGCCCGGGATAGCCGGCTGGGTGTATCGCTTGCACATAGCACACCCGCCGAAATGGCCGGACCTTATATCGGCTCCTCAGCGTAAAACCTGAATGAGTGGTTGCATACCAGCTCCTTTTATACCCGTATGTTCGGGGGAGTGGCATGCAAATACCACTCGCCAATTTTCATTGGCCTTTTATCAAAGACCAGAGGTGTCTCGGGCTCCCAAGAGTGACCCCTAGTGTCACTACATCGACACCAACGTCTCGTTCCCTCCATCAGGGAACGGAGGTTACACCAGTAACCATGACGTTCTCAGTCCTGTGTTTGGTGGTGTAATGCCACAGTTTATAGGCAGTTTAGATGTTTTAGAGCAAACAAAAGGCAACAGAGTGGGCTTAGTATTTAACATTCATTTTTAACTAGATATAAACAAAGAGGAAAACTAAAAAGGTCATATAAAAGGTCATCTTTGTCTGCATGTGGACATCTGTTGGATTTTTTTGCAGGAGCAAAACCAAGACTGCTAGAAAGAATGACAAAATCGTGTTTTTCAGCCCATTTATTTTTTCTAAATAAGCACTGATCATGCCCAAACTCTTTTATTTGACTTTTTTGTGCATTATCACAATAAACCACATAAAAAAAATAAATAAAAAAAAAACATCCACCGGACCCCATACAGATCACCTACAACGAAGAAAAAAAAACATTCTATAATAAAAATAAAGATGTTATGTGGCAGGTTCTTCTAGTGAATTCAATTAAATTATAAATCTGCTGGCCATCTTTTTTTCTTTTTTTTTACATTTTAGAGACTTAAAATGATTACATTACTCTTTCCAAAATACACTGCGTGCACAATTATTAGGCAAACTGTATTCCTCAGGATTCATTTTATTGTTGAACAAACACAATGCTCTCAGTCAATCCAAAATGTTATTGAACCTCAAACCTGAATGTTTAACAAAGGAAAAGTGAGTTTTGTCTTTCTCAGGGGAATATATAAGTGTGCACAATTATTAGGCAACTATTAGTGTGCACAATTATTAGCCAACTAAATTACAAAAAGAATTTCTCCCAACTCAATTGTTTATTCTCAATTTTTAGAGTAAGCGCAACAAATAAGTAACACAAAATGACAATTAAATAACATGACGTGACCAATATAGCCACCTTTCAATAACTGCCATGAGCTTTCCATCCATGGAGTCTATCAGTTTCTTAATCTGTTCACAATCAACTTTTCAAGCAGCAACCACAGCCTCCCAAATGCTGTTCAAAGAGGTGTATTGTCTTCCCTCACTGTAAATCTCACGTTTGAGAAGGGCCCACAAGTTCTCAATAGGATTTAAGTCAGGAGAGGAAGGGGGCCAAGTCATTATGTGGGCATCTTTGAGGCCCTTACTGGCTAGCCAAGCAGTGGAGTGCTTGGATGCATGTGATGGAGCATTGTCCTGCATAAATATCATGGCCTTCTTGAATGCTGAGGACTTCTTCCTGTACCACTGCTTGAAGAAAGTACTTTCCAGAAACTGGCAGTAGGTTTTGATAGTTGAGTTTCAGTCCATCTTCAACTCGAAAAGGTCCAACTACCTCATCCTTAATGATAGCTGCCCACACCAGTACCCCTCCTCCACCTTGCTGGCGCCTGACTCGAAGTGGTGCCCTGTGTCCATTAGTGATCCAGCCACGGGCCCATCCATCTGGTCCATCAAGAGTCACTCTCATTTCATCTGTCCATAAAACCTTTGAAAAATCTGTCTTCAGGTATTTGTTTCAGCCTTCTTGACCTTGGCCATGTCTCTGAGCACTTGACACCTTGTACTTCTGGACACTCCAGGTAGGTTGCAGTTCTGGAATATGGTGGCACTGGAGGATAATGGGTTCCTGGTAGCTTCACGTTTAATTCTTCTCAAATCAATTTAGTTAATTTGCGCCTTTTCTTCTCCATGCGTATTTTGCACCCCAGTTGACTATTCGCAACAAAATGTTTGATGGTCCGATGCTCACGCATCAATAGTTTAGCTATTCCAAGAGTGTTGCATCAGTCTGAAAGGCATTTTACAATTTTTTTACTTTTCAGGGCCAGTTAAATCTCTTTTTTGGTAATGAAGCTGCCTAATTATTATGCACACCTTGATATAAGGTGTTAGTCACTTCTGCCACTCCCTCCCTCATTACACAAATATATATCACCTGAAAATGATTGAATCCATTAAAAATTCAAGTTTATATGGTTTGGAGTTGGAAAATTTGCATGGAAATAATGATAAGATCAGAATACTCACTTGCCTAATAATTGTGCACGCAGTGTTCAGATAACAATGGCACTTACACCGATCAGCCACAACATTAAAACCACCTGCTTAATATTGTGTAGGTCCCCCTCGTGCCACCAAAACAGTGCCAACCCGCATCTCAGAATAGCATTCTGAGATGATATTCTTCTCACCACAATTGTACAGAGCGGTTATCCGAGTTGCCACAGACTCTGTCATAGACCAGTCTGGCCATTCTCGGTTGTCCTCTCTCATCAACAAGGCGTTTCCGCCCACAGAACTGCCCCTCACTGGATTTTTTGTTTGTTTTTGGCACCATTCTGAGTAAATTCTATAGACTGTTATGTGTGAAAATCCCAGGAGATCAGCAGTTACAGAAATACACAAACCAGCCCATCTGGCACTAACTAACCAATGTCTGACTCCGCATGGAGGCTCATGTTACTCTCTGCGGTCCACGCACAACTTTCCACGCACCCCATTGTGAGCGAGAACCACTAATCAGGACCACGAGGAGGTTACCCCATGTGACTCTACCCTCCCTAGCAACAGGGCCAATTTGGTTGCTTAGGAGACCTGGCTGGAGTCACTCAGCACCACCTGGATTCGAACTCGTGACTCCAGGGGTGGTAGTCAGCATCAATACTAGCTGAGCTACCCAGACACCGGCATGTCAGCACTTTAAAATATGCCACAAATATAAAAAATTAACAAAAAGCTAAATCACATTTTTTTTTTTTTTTTTTTTTTATAAATATCTAATCAAATGATCCTCTGGAGAGCACACTCCGAAATGCATGCCTGTATTTCAGATTTATGCATTTCAATTTCATGAACAAAATTCCATGAAATTTAACTGAGTAATCTTAAACAAATTTAAATGAATAAAACCTCAATATATATACATTTTATTAATGTATTTTTTTATAAAACTTAATTCAATTTTATGGAATTTTGTTTGTTTGAGTGAATGAAATTCTATCCATTTATCAACCTAAATAATATTTGACAACTTTCCTTTGAGCCTCTTAGCTCTGACTGAATTGCATGGCAGAAAACATTTTTCTAATTTAGAAGAGAGCAGTCAATTGGCCAGACAGTATAAATGTTCAATTACTCACTACAAATAGTTTATGGACTAATTTGCTTCATTTATTTAATTTATTTTACAATTTAGTTGAATATTTAGTTCAAAAAAAAAAAAAAAAAAAAAGAAAAAGTAAAACATTTAAAAGATAATAACTAAATTTAAAAAATTGTTCAAATACAACATTTTGGCTGAGGGGGCACAGTGGTTTGGCTGAGGAGGCACTCCCCTTTACATTCATCTTGCACAAAGACACATTATATAACACTTAATTTGAACATTTACATGGTGGGAAATAGAAATACCCTGCCCAGTTTAAGTTAAATTTAAATTCCAGTAAATTTAAAGACACATGACACAAAACAATTCAAGTTACTTAAAAGGTGTCAATTTTGTGAACTAAAAAGAAAGAGAAAGGTCTAAATACTCATTAAGGTTCTCACATGTGCACAGATAGACCCCAGGTGGTGCTCAAGCACCTGCCCTTTTGCCTCTGACTAGATAAGTGCCCTTTTTGCAAGACTTTTTTTTTTCTAGTTCTTTTTCTAATTTTATATTTTAGTTTTTAAATTTGGCCAGTGGCATACATTTTCAATTAAAAGCGTGTTGTAATGCCTGACAACTGAATTTTAGTTCTAATTCTGCAAGACAGCACGAGCCCCTGTATGTCACAGCCACCACAGTTAACGCACGCAAATCGAGCACCCTGCGGAGTATGGAATTATATACATGCCACAATTCTGCACGCGCAAAATTATATTTTGAGCGGACAAAAATGTTCTGTGCACGCAAGATGAAATTTTGAGCGCACAAAAAGTTATTTAGCATGCGCAAGATTATATTTTGAGTGCAAAAAAAAATGTTCTGCATGCACAATATGATATTTTGAGCATACAAAAACTTTTCTGCATGCGCAAGATGATATTTTGAGTGCAAATTATTTTTTCTGAACGTGCAAGATGATATTTTGAGCGCACAAAAAATTTCTGCACGTTCAAGATGATATTTTGATTGTTGATTGATTGTTGACTCAAGATGGCGACGAGTATGGCTGCTGCGTTGTGAGCTCCGACACAACACTGCAGTTTTTTGTTTGTTTTGTTCACAGTTCTATGTTTTTTTTTGTCTTGGATGTTGTCTGCCTTATTGTCTATGACAGACAAACACTTTTGGACACTGGTTCTGCAATAGCACACCAAAAACCAGACTTTAAATTCCTCAATGCCGACCCGCTGTTTACAAACACACCAGCGGAGCCCTTTGTCTGGGCAGCCCAGCCGCGGAAACGCAGAAGGAAAAGGAGAAATAGAGCCGCGTTCTCATCAGAGTAAGACGTCGCGCAAATCGACCCCCGCTACCCAGTATTCTACTGGCAAATGTTCAGTCTCTGGACAACAAGCTCTGCGAGCTGAGAGCGCGGATCTCTTTCCAATGAGAGACGAGGGACTGCTGCATTATCTGCCTTATGGAAACTTGGATGTCTGCTGAGATTTCAGATTCAGACATCGAACCCGCGGGGCTCTCCGTGCACCGAGCGGACAGAGCAAAGGACCTCTCAGGTAAAAGCAGAGGTGGTGGTGTATGTTTTATGGTCAACAAATCCTGGTGTGATCAGAGGAACGTACATTCTATCAAGTCTTTCTGCTCTGCTGATCTGGAATTTCTCATGCTTCTGTGTCGACAATTCTGGCTACAGAGGGAATTCACAGCGGTCATTATCACAGCTGTGTACATCCCCCCACAAGCCGACACAGACCGGGCACTCAAGGAACTGTACGGGATTATAAGCAAGCAGGAAACCGTGCACCCTGAGGCCGCGTTCATTGTGACCTGGGACTTTAACAAAGCCAATTTTAAATCAATCGCACCAAAATACCACCAACACATCAGTTTCAACACACGAGGGGACCAGGTTTTGGACCATTGCTACTCTCCCTTCCGGGATGGCTACAAATCCCTCCCCCACCCACCATTTGTCAAATCAGACCACTCTTCCATTCTGCTTCTGCCCGCTTACAGGTAGAAACTGAAACAGGAAGCACCCACCCTCAGAACGATCCAGTGCTGGTCGGACCAATCAGACTCTATGCTACAAGACTGTTTTGATCACGCAGACTGGGAGATGTTCCGGTCCGCCTCTGATGACAACATCGAGCTTTACGCTGATAGCGTAACGTGTTTCATCAGAAAGTGCATAGAGGAGGTCGTTCCGACCAGAACAATACGGATGTATCCGAACCAGTAACTGCTTTTAATTCTGGGAACGCGGAGGAGCATAAACAAGCCAGTTATGCACTCCGCAAAACTATCAGAGCAGCCAAACGCCAGTACAGGAACAAGATTGAAGGACAGTTTAACACCAACAACTCTAGAAGCATGTGGCAGGGAATTAATATCATCACGGACTTTAAAGGGAATAAAAACTCCGCCATGAACACCGCTGCCTCTCTCCCAGATGAGCTAAATAGTTTTTATGCTCGTTTTGTGGGAAATAACACCGCCCTCACGGAGAGAGCTCTCGCTGCCGAAGCTACAGAGGTTAGTTTACTCTCCATCTCTGTAGCGGATGTAACCCGATCCTTCCGACGGGTGAATATCCATAAAGCCACGGGTCCAGATGGCATTCCGGGCCACGTCATCAGAGCGTGCGCGAATCAACTGGCTGGTGTTTTTATGGACATTTTCAACCTTTCCCTCTCCTTGTCTGTGGTCCCCACATGCTTTAAAACATCCACTATTGTGCCTGTACCAAAGCAATCCAAAATCACTTGCTGAAATGACTGGCATCCTGTTACTCTGACCCCCATCATCAGCAAATGCTTTGAGACTAATCAGAGATTACATCTGCTCTGTTCTGCCTCCGTCACTGGACCCATTGCAGTTTGCTTACCGCGACAACCGCTCCACTGATGATGTCATTGCATCTACAATACACACTGCTCTCTCCCACCTGGAAAAAAGGAACACTTATGTGAGAATGCTGTTTGTAGACTACAGCTCAGCATTCAACACCATAGTGCCCTCCAAGCTAGATGAGAAACTCCGGGCTCTGGGCTTAAACAGCTCGCTGTGCAGCTGGATCCTGGACGTCCTGTCAAGCAGACGCCAGGTGGTTAGAATGGGCAGCAACATCTCCTCATCACTGAACCTCAACACTGGAGCCCCAAAGGGCTGTGTTCTCAGCCCACTCCTGTATTCCCTGTACACACATGACTGTGTGGCAACACATAGCTCCAATGCCATCATTAAGTTTGCTGATGATACAACGGTGGTAGGTCTGATCACTGACAATAATGAAACGGCCTACAGAGAGGAGGTGCTCACTCTGACACGCTGGTGTCAGGAGCACAACCTCTCCCTCAGCGTCAGCAAGACAAAGGAGCTTGTGGTGGACTTCAGGAGAAAAGACAGAGAACACAGTCCCATCACCATCAATAAAGCACTGGTGGAGAGAGTCAGCAGCTTCAAGTTCCTTTGTGTCCACATCACTGAGGAACTCACATGGTCCGTCCACACTGAGGCCGTTGTGAAGAAGGCTCATCAGCGCCTCTTCTTCCTGAGACTGCTGAAGAAGTTTGGAATGAACTGCCACATCCTCACACGGTTCTACACCAGCACTGTAGAGAGCATCCTGACTGGCTGCATCACTGCCTGGTACGGCAATAGCACCGCCCACAACCGCAAAGCCCTGCAAAGGGTGGTGCGAACTGCCAGACACATCATCGGAGGTGAGCTTCCCTCCCTCCAGGACATATATAGCAGGTGGTGTGTGAAAAGAGCTCGGAAGATCATCAGAGACTCCAGCCACCCAAGCCGTGGGCTGTTCTCACTGCTACCATCAGGCAGGCTGTATCGCAGCATCAGGACCCGCACCAGCCGACTTCATGACAGCTTCTTCCCCCCAAGCAATCATACTTCTGAACTCTTGATCTCTCACGATCAATATACATCAGCACTGCACTTTATTAATCGTATTATCTCACACTGGACTGTCTTAAATTATATTCTCTCTTAACAACACACTGGCAACTGACTATCAACCGACAGCCTGAATGTCAATACAGTACAATACAACCTACTGTATATTTTATATATACAACATATACTTTTTTTTATTGTATAATGTGTATTCTATATTGTGTGTATGTGTATTCTATATTGTGTGTATTGTATACTGTACAATATTCTATATTGTGTGTATTGTATACTGTATATTGTATATTATTATTTGTTATTGTGTTGTGTGTAATTATGTGTATATGATATTTATTAAATTGTGATGTGTAAATCTGTTTATTGTAATTGGTATATGTCTCATCTATGTCTCATCACTGTCACGACTGCTATGTTGCTCGGAACTGCACCCAAGACTTTCACCCACTATTGCACTTTTATATTGCAATTGTATATGGTTGTGTGACAATAAAAGTGAAGTGAATATTTTGAACACACAAAAAGTTATTTTGCACGTGCTTGAACTCAGTTTTGTAAAAGTAATGTAGCTTCTTGCAAAGATAAATTCATTTTGAGCAAACGAAAATACATTTTGCGCTTGAATACATTTTATTTGAATGTGAATTTTGCTTTTTCCTCCTACCCACTCTGCATGCAAAATACATTTTTACCTTCTCAAAATATCATCTTTCGCACGCAGAACATTTTTTGAGCACTTTTTGGAATAATTTTGTGCACGCAGAATTGTGGCACAAATAGAACTCTATAGCAGAGCAGCATCCACATCTCTGACCTGCCTTTATTAGTGATAGCCAGGTAACGATAGTGTTTGCCCTAAACTTCGGCATTGTTTGTCACTGTTGTGAAATTAAACCACTATTAAAACATCTCAATACAGCCTGACTAACTTAGGCAATAGCCCTCCATTAAGCTTAACAACAAGAAAGCTAGTCTGGTGTTGGAGTAAAATAGGGTTGCGGACTGGCCATAGGGAGAACCGTGACTGTTCCTGGTGGGCTAGCCACAAAACGGGGCCAAACGGGCCGCAAAACGGCACTGCGATATGCAGAAGGGTATTTCGCTCGAGCACCTGCCTCCCAAAATGTCTGTGCACGGCCCTGTCAAGGTTAACTTATTTGAACTAATTTGGATGATTACATTTTTCCCTACTCAAAACAATTAATTATTTTGAGCATTAGGATTTACAGTGCAGTCATCTGAACCAGTGTCAAAAAAAAAAAAAAACTGGACATTTTAACATGTACATATTAAAATAAATGATTAACCAATTTCTTGCAAGTTTTTTTTTTAGACAAAGTATAAAGTAAATATATTTAGGATTATATTTTAATGTTTGTTTTAATGTACCATGTGCCATGATTAATCGTGATTTATAACAGAAAACTGTGTGATTTAATCAGTTAAAAATGTTTTATTGATTCACAGCTCTAATGTTAAAATATATTGTTAAGGTTAAATATTAAAATATAATATGTTTTAGTATCATCCTGATACTGAAGCACTGGTAGGCTACTTCTGACATCACAAGGTGATTAAAACATTCAGGACTTTAAAACAATTGTGGCTTAAGCCTAGCCCTAGCACTGCTCATGCTGTGCATATCTGGAGATTTAAGTATTTATTTATTTAGAAAGAGATTGGGTAAGTCTACCTAAATGTAACATAATTTAATTGAAAATGTTGGGGGAACATATCTCAGATGTTTTGATTGCTTTTTTGTTAACAAATTTTAGCGTATTTATATAATGTTTCCTCTCTCTAAATAAAACTGCAGTTTTGAGAGGCTTACATTTGTGAATGTAAAATTTAAACAAGGAAATAAAATTACAATAATAATACATATATCATCATTGACGTGATCATTAACATAGTAGCCAAAAATAATAATCCTATATAATGAGACAAAGACAGTTTCTACACTGGGCAATAGACCTTATTCACAGCAGCACCATCTTTGATTTTTGTCGGGAATGACAATGAGGCTGTGAGGGATAGAAGTACAGTCTCTTCAATCCAAGTACCCCTCGCTGCAGACTGTAGCGCGATGAAGTAGTGGATTTAATACTCTCCATAGTGGATTTTAGCGACATAGAGGATGTTTTAATGCACATGCGTATTCACATTTACATGTTTTGTGTCATGTATTCATATAACACACACACACACGGATAGCGCCTATATATATTTATATTAGGGCTGCACAATTAATAAAATAATATCGAAACCACCATATGACGCTGTGCGATTATTAAACCGCAAAGGGCTATTAAATTAATGAATAGCATGATCCCTCTGCTCGCTTCAAAGTGTATGCACGCTGCTCTGTCCTGTATTGTGTAAAAGCATTAGTACTGTGTTTTCAGAGTGGTACTGTGCTCCACAACTCCATATCGTGCTCAGAGTAACAGATGTGCTCCCAGTTCGGGTCCGTTTGTTTACGTGCGCTGAGCTCAAGATTAACTAACTAATCTCACTTTTGCGTACATCCAAACATGTCTGACTGCTACATGTTAATACACAAATACAAACAATACACCCCATGGCATGGGTATTTATGTATAGCTGAGAAGATGTTAAAATGAGAAGCACTTTATAGTGAGTAGTATGAATATCTTGCTTAATTTATATAGTTTTTTATGTTGGCGAAGAGGAAAACTATGTCAAGTACTGAACGTGTCAAGTAATTAAAATGGTCATGGTTATGAAGCTAAGCTGTACTAAATTAATGTGTCATTGTAATACTTTAATAATAAGTAATATACTACTCAGTGTAACGTATCCACCTTTTTCCTGGGGGTTTTACTGGGGAAACGAATGTGGGTGGAAGTTCCACCGGAAGTTGTTCGACAGCATTCCCTAGCTCTGGCTGA
Organism: Myxocyprinus asiaticus; assembly: GCF_019703515.2. Lineage (NCBI taxonomy): Eukaryota > Metazoa > Chordata > Actinopteri > Cypriniformes > Catostomidae > Myxocyprinus > Myxocyprinus asiaticus. Next base: position 9,359,191 of record NC_059361.1, read on the forward strand.
AGTCTTTTTAAGACCCTGTTTACAGCTGGTAATAAGACATGTTTCAGATGATCCGATTGCAAAGGTCAGCGCTAAATATAGTTTTAAATGGGGTGCAAAATGTTTTGTGATTGAATCACAAAAAACACATACACAAGCAGTCAAAAACCACATAGCATTTGAGGTTTAAAACGGTATCCTGATTCGTCCTGGACAACAGCGAAGCACCACCTCTCACCAGTCAATCACCAAATGTTTAAACTAACATGCAGATTTAAAAAGGAAATAACCGTCCGATTGGAAAACTTGAAAAGTGATTACATACCCAAGTATGAGCTTCACAGCTCTTCCTTAGTGTGTCTGTCTGATTTGAACATGCGGGGTGACAAGATGACAAGCACACACATCAGAAGTTGAACTAACACAGGTTCTCCACTAAAACAACCAATAATTTTGCTTGAAATGTTGCGTTTGTGCTTAGATTAAATCTCAGCTGCATCTGGGAGAAACAGAGTGCTGGTTTTGTTCGCGCCTTCTTTGTCTTTATGACTTTTTTGCAATTTATTATCGTTCAGTATCACACTGATATAGTGACTGATGTATGTCCATACGAAATCATACATGCTCTCCTCAAAATCCCAACACTGTAACGAAAGAATGAATGGACGTACGCCACAACAACAGCTGTGTTTACTTGACAACGGAAGTTGTTTCTCGCTAAGCATCATGGGAAGTAGGAAAAAAGTCAGCTAAAACCCAAAACATCAACCACGTCACAAAAATTCACTACGTCATCGCACTACAGTCTGTAGCAAGGACCCTCTCCTTCAATGGGCTGTACTGCAGTTTAAAGTGTTTTTGGATCGTTCCACGGACAAAACATTGAAAAAACATCTTTCCAAGAACATTCAGTAGACAAAAAAAAACTCCAGACAATATGAGTTGTGGAAAATCGTATGTGATCTAGGAGCTTTTTACAGCTTTATACCGTGCGTGCCATTGAAGAGACTGTAAGACTATCCCTCACAGCCTCGTTGTCATTCCCATTAAAAATCAAAGATGGCGCTCGCGTGAATAAGGTCTAGTCGCTTGTTGCTTCAGAACTGTGAGCAGAAGGCGCGGTCATGTGGTCGAGGGAGATCAGCAGGTCTGGTCACATGACTTTATCTCTCAGCTGAGCAGCAGGAGCAGCATCACAACTCAGAGACGATGTTAAAGCCATATCCAAAGGGATAAATAGGCTGTGTCTCATTTGAAAGAATGCGTCCTCCGAGGTCACATTTCTCGTTTCAGAAAAGCAAGTAGGAAACTTCGAATGCAGCCTTCAAATGCGACCTTCTTTCACGGGAATTCGGAGGATGCATGAGGTGTATCCTTCGTGGGCACTCATAACCCACAATTCTTTGCTTCAGCGGAAATGTCTAAAAAAATGATGCCAATTTGCCCATAAATATGATGTTCAAATGCAAGGAATGTTAATTCCCAAGTACCTCAGTAGATAGGTGCAGAGTATATAATATGTATAATTATGTTAATATATAATTAAAATAAAGTATTAGACTAAAAGTACACCTGTAAAATCTATTTTCTTTTCTCTTAACATCATTATAACTCTCCTAAAATGTACCTCATACATTCTCTTATAAAGAGACTTTGTTCCCTTCTCACTCAAAGTGCTTGCGCTTTTTAAAGAGTGGATTGCTGTCATAGCAACCATGTTACGTTCCGTTTCCATTTGTCCTACAAAGGCTGTCTCATATAAACGAGGCTTGTTTAAAGGAGGACACTCGGTATACTGCAGCCTTCAAAGGACACGTCCTACCTAGCATGCAGCCTTCCAAACGAGACACAGCCACGGTTTAACATTACAGAACTTATCTTCATCAATGCCTCACACTCCATCCCAGTAGGTGGCAGAAATGCGCCTAAGCTGGTTTGCCAACCACCAATAAATCCAAAGAAGAAGAAGGATGCCAATAAATCCAAAGAAGAAAAAGGATCGCTATTGGCTGTGTCTCATTTGGAAGGATGCATCCTCCAGAGGTCAATGAAACAAGACAGCCTCGATGACGTATGCAGCCGACAAATGTGACCTCCGGAGGACGCATCCTTCCAAACGAGACACGGCCAATAAATTTTCAAAAATTCAATTTTTTTTTTCTCTGTCAAGAATGTCAAAAGAATGTCAAATACAAAACTAACTTTACTGCACTTGAAACAGCAACAACACTAAAAGACCTGTGCGTGTCTTTAACGCATGAAATGTTGCGCGATTATACATTTAAAAAATAAAATAAATAATGAGGTAAAACTTTCTGCTGTGGTGCTGCCATACTGCTGATGCTTCTCCTTCTTCTTCTTTGGATTTATTGCCTACAGAAGCCCTGAACCGCAAGGTGGAAAAAAAATAATAATAAAGAATTACGGTAAAAAAACAAATAAAAAAAAATAAAAAAAATAATAATAATAAAATAGTGCCGTTGTGCAAGTCCAATGCAGATGAATGAGAAACAAGCGAGTAAAAGATCACAATATTTCAACATTTTGAGTCACAATACACTTAATGGGAAAAAAGAACACTTACTCATGCTGTACTTTACAGTACATCCCAAGATACCTGCTTTAAAAAATATCAATAAACTCCAGATGCATCCGACTTGTGTTGTTTTCAGTAGTGATCACCTCTGGAAGTATTCAGGCATAAAATGTCTTGAACACAACCACGAATTTGCCTTCGAAATGTGAATTCAAGCCAGTGGGCACGTAACCAAGGTAGTTTGGGGTGGAGAACAGGATTTTGGGAGGGAAACCACTGTATATGCACCTTTTCATCTCTGCATTAGCTGCTTTGAAGACAGGTTTGTGTGCATGACAGTCTCTTGAAGGAGTGGGGTAAAACTGACTAAGAACTTGGCTTAAATGAATATTCCGGGTTCAGTACAAGTTAAGCTCAATCGACAGCATTTGTGGCATAATAGTGATTACCAGAAAAATTAATTTTGACTTGTCCCTCCTTTTCTTTAAAATAAAGCAAAAAATTGCGTTCCAGTGAGGTACTTACAATGGAAGAGAATGGGACCAATCTGTAAATGTTAAAATACTCACTGTTTCAAAAGCATTGCCACATAATTTTAGTGTGATAAAATCGCTTACTAACCTAGGGGTTTAGTGTAGAGGTCTGCACAGGCCTTAAAATGAAACCCGACCCATACCCGAGACCATGTGGTCCGACCCTATCCAGCCCGAACGATACCGTCATATTTTAAGACCAAACCTGAAATTACTTACTATCTAATTTCTTCTAGCAAGTACTGTTGCAATAGGCTGTGTTTTATGTAAGCATGTAGGCAACATTCGTAACAGGACTGAAACAGTAAACATACACAATTTTAACAAGGCACGGCAGCCCCTCAATACACACACCAGAGCAGAATGGAAAAAAGGTTTATGTGCTGAAACTTCACCTGGTGCAGAACAATCTGGAATAATATGAAACGAGGCAACAGTCCCCTCTATGCAGCCTGAACTTGTTTAGAATGTTGAATCTTTGTGACAACTGCGCTGAAAACAGTCTAGACGCAGCGCAAAGAATGAAATGGAGAGCAGGTGACTCAAGATGTGTTTGACAATTTTGAGTTCTTTTTAACTTGACATTGTGTTTAAAATATGCCGGTCCTGTGCGAGACACTGAAGAAAAAGCGAGACGCAGTGCAAATGTCAAAGACTTTCGTCCAGCATGTGTTTAAACAATGAGAAAACAGAACATAAACACGCAAAAACACATTCGGTGTGAACGGCCCCTAACTTGTCCGTTCGCGCTAGTCTATGAGTGAGAGCACATGCGCGAAACAAGTTCGGTAAGCCTCTTTATTTTTTTCTTCATTAAAAAACACGAACCCGACCCAAACCCAAAGTCCTACTTGAAAAACTGACCAGAACCCAGCCCAAAACCCGTCGGGTTCTCGGGTCCCATCGGGTTGCATTGCAGACCTCCAGTTTAGTTTCAACAAACCCTAAAATGACATGATTTAAACAACTTTACAGCTCAAATAATATATAATTTTTAACAGAAGAATAAAGCATGTGCTTTTATAAATCTTCACAGTTCTGTTTTTAAATCCTCCAAAAATTGGCCCCATTCATTCATTCCATTGTAAGAGCCTCATTGTAGCCTCGTTTTTTGCTTTTTTTAAAGAAAAGGAGGGACAAGTCTAAATTTTTTTTGTGGTAATCAACAGTATGCCACAAATGCTTTTGATTGAGCTTAACTTGTATTGAAATGGTGCGCACAGCAATTAAGACAGTTGGTGTGAGTGACCACCCTTCCCTTCAGTCCATATTAAAGATGCACCAATACAACTTTTTTCTCTTCCGATTCCAATATCTGAAATCTCAGTATCGGCCAATATCGATCCCGATCCGTTACCAGTGTAGTTGTTTTTTTAATAAACAGTTTTGAATATCTTTACATTATTGTGTGGAACTAATTGGGGTACTCTTTATTATGTAAAAAACACAACGCTCAAATATTGCGCACCGCCTGAAGGTTAAAAATAGCCGCGAGTGTGTGTGTGTGTGTGTGTGTGTGTGTGTGTGTTGTCAGAGCACTAACGTGCTGGCGCTGCATGTGCATTTTATATATTTACTTATTAAACACAGCCTTTTGTGATTCACAGAGCTTTCGCACGTCTTCAAGTGGCTTTGAATAAAATGCACGAGTCATATGAACTACTTTAAAGACCCTGTGATATCAAAATGAAAGTTTTGCTGCTTTAGTCCATATCTATTAGCTTTAGGGTCATCTATATGACAGTGTACTTCTAAAGGTTGACAAAATACATTTTCAGAAGATATATACATTTAAATTATGCAGTCTTGCTCTTCCAGCTAGAAGACACAGTCAATTCATGACATCAAACTGTACTAAATAAACTGTGTCCAATCAAATGCATTTTAGAATGAGAAGGCACCCGCCCCATTAATCTGCTCACCGCACATGGCTGTGCGTTTGCTGATGGTTCGTTCGCAGGGCACTTCAAAGAGAGCACAATCCATGTTGTGGGGTCTTTCCAAGCAGAATTTCCAATGATAATCACTGTAGAAGTGACTTGTAACTGACCGTTATCACCTTTCAGCCCTCTGAAGCCTCCAGAGTGAAGGGTAATTGTCTTTGAAGGGAGTAGGGCATAGGGACTATCACTTTTGATTGGACACGATGAAAGTGTCTGGAGTTTATATTTAATGCAGACATTTTTCAGAGGTTTCTTGGGATGTATATCACGATTAAGTGTTCTTTGCTCTTTCCATTTAGTGTAGTGTGATTCAAAACATTGATATGTCATAATATTTTATTCGCTTGTTTCTGATTCATCTTTATGACTTGCACAACAGCTCCTGTCTCATCATTAGTGAAGTCCACGATGCACTGTTTTTGTTTGTAACAGGGTAAGTTTGACCACTGTTCAGATTTCAAGTCAGGGGAAAAATCGGCCAAACTAGGTTGAGGTTTTTCAGTTTTTGTAAAATTTCACTCTCTAACAGCAGCACGTTGGACAGAGGAATGTGTGTGTGTGTGTGTGTGTGTGTGTGTGTCTGTATGACTGCGCTTATTAGCTTTATTAAAAAGTGGCATGAGCCGTTCAACAAGTCTCGCCCCAACTTCATGTTTCAGTAGGAAATATGTCAACAATGTAAAGTAAGCTGTGCTTTTCAAGGCATTTCACGGGGACTTTAGTAGTGTTTTTATGGTTCTTTTATGTCATTTTTGGAGCTTGACAGTAAGGAACATGACTAATACACAGTATCGGATTTGGATCAGGCTCGTCGGACCGATACCCGATCTGTCTAAAAACATCAATATCGGAGCCGATACCAATCCAGGTATCGGATTGGTGCCATCCCTAGTCCAAATTTAACAAAACTGTTCTCAAACTGGCAAGGAAAATGACTTTGGACCCATCTAATGTGCTTTATCCAGAATTTGAACTACTCCCATCTGGTCGACGTTTTCGCACTCCAAGGTTTAGATACAATCGCTATAAGAACTCATTTGTCCCTTTGGCTATGAAACTGCTGAACTCTAATATGAATGACATGATTGTATGAATGTTATCAATGTGTTTATCTTGTTACGCAGCGGCACATGTCTGTATGCTCAAAACAAATTTCTCTCATATCTGATCTGACTGAAATATTTATTTAACTGCATTGCGTCCTAGCATATGTCAGCAAAGACGAGTCAGTCCGGAAGACCAAGTTATGACATTTTGATTAAAAATGACAAGGTCAAGGTTTTTTTGTTCTTATAAAATAGCAAATATACATTGATGAATCATTCACAATAAGACCATTAACATGCTTTAATAAAATAAATAGGGTCAATTTTGATTTCATGCTGACTTAAAGCAAAGTGTCATTTCTAATTATTTTATTGTATTTATTTTAAGTTATTTATTGATTGATTGATTTTGGGGTGAAATATGACCTGGGCATGTTATTGACCGGTTTCATGAGATTTACCTAACTGGAATGATATTTTCAAAAGTTTCAATTGCATTTGTGTACTTGTTTTTAGCTAAAATGTAATAAACCCTCAATACTATCAATGGCCATAGTGACTCTATGTATGTGTGTATGGCAGTGTATTAGATGGGCAAAGACACTCTTGAGAGTTTCGGCAGCACTGTTTGCAGAAGACAGGCCTTAAAGCTGAGAAGGATGTACCTGCCAGATCTGTGGTTGTGCTGCAGGGAGGAGAACAGAAGCAGCGATACTGCACTGACATTGATTTGGTCTTCAGACAGGTACTAACCACAAACACATAAATACATGCTATCTAAAAGAGGATGTACCATAGGCCTGGACTTTTGCTAATGGCATAATGAGTTAGATATACTCACTGAGCATTTGAATAGGAACACCTGTACACCTACTTATTCATGTGAATATCTAATCAGTCAATCGTGTGGCAGCATTGCAATGCTTTAAATCATGCAGATACAGTTCAGGAGCTTCAGTTAATGTTCACATCAACCATCAGAATTGGAATCATAATTGTTCATAATTCATAATTGTTGGTGCCAGATGGGCTGGTTTGAGTATTTCTGTAACTGCTGATCTCCTGGGTTTGTGAGTATATATTTGCATGGTTATCAGTGTACAGGACTGCTTCACATTATTTACTAGGGGTGTAATGGTTTATCTTGGCACGAATCATCGTGGTTCAAAAAGGTGACAATTAGGGATGGACACAAGTACTCGAGTACTCGGGTACTCGGACGTGGCAGCAATGATCAATCATGAAAACGATGATAGATGGTGATCATGCATGATGTGACTCCTCACTTAATTCGATTCAATGACAATTGTCTGACAACTAAACACAAAGGTGTCAAAGAGGGAGCTTATTTTTAATTTTGAGATTGATTACGTTGTGATTTTGAGGGGTACACTGATTGTCATAGATGTCTCATAGCAGCCAAACTGATATACGACGCTGTAATGCTGTCGTTATGATATATAAATATATATAATTAACCGTGTTTTGAACACCTGTCTCTGCAAAATGTTTGCTAAACACGTTTTATTATCACTTAATGTAAGAAATTTGACTCGTTAATGAATATTATTTAATAAAAGCGAATGTTTGTCACTGACTGTAAACCTCCCTGCCCTGGGTGCCGACATGTTTGCGTGAAATAACACACACCTGCATCTCAACGAAAAGGGAGTTGAAGATTTCCACACGAGTTTCCAAGTTAGAAGACCAACATAACGTGTCATTCCGTTGCACTTTCCCCAGTTGAAAGGTGGAAATTCTGACTCTCCAATTGAATGGAATGCTTCATGAATCAACACAGCAACAACAATACGGAGCATCACGGCTTTCCCCACAGGAGCGAACACTTGGGGAGACACACACACACCAGGCGTATGGCAGTGGACTCAGCGCTCTGCGAGTGTTTCAAACAGCTAGACAGAGCGCAGCTAAATTGAACAATGCAGCGTCTTCAAAACTGAACTTCAAATTAACACGCATATTAAAAATGCTATGGTTATGGCTTCTCCTGTTAAACCAACCGTGATTTGAAAATAGACGGTTCAGACAGTCACTAAAAAAAAACGGTGCACGCTTACTAAGATTACTACAGTAACCTGAAGGAAGAACAGACAGACGTGCATTGTGCACATTCTTTCATTTAGTTGGGCAGCGAATCTTCACATAATGACAAAATAAGATGCATTATATTTTGATTATGCAATCTTTTGTACATTTTGTAACAGATTATTTCATAACAGCCTATAATAATGAATAGACGATACACTGGAACAACAAGAAGCAATGCAGCAGCCAAAGACATTTGTCAGGCATGTTATTATATATATACTGTTATTTACATGTCATTACCCCCTCGAGTACTTGACGATGAGTTGTGTGAATCGTTACACCCCTATTATTTACACGTAAGAGTGATGAAGAAACGAGGAGGAATGTGGAAATGCAAAACGGGACACGTCAGAAACAAGTCAAGACAAGAGTGAACTTGTTATTAAGGGGTGTAATTCGAAACACTTTAGTTCTTTTTAACAAGTAATGCGGCAAATTGGCACATGTTAACAGATCTTCTTAGATTGGCTATTATTTTATAATAAATTCAAATGTGACTTATCCTCTCAGAATTTTCCATATACAAGATGAAGCCTATTTTAGGACCATTTTGTGACATTTAAGCACAAATTCCTCAGTCCTCATTACCACAATCTTATTTCCATTACTGTAATGCAAAAAATAAGTAAAGATATATTTAAATTGTGAAGTATTTATTCATCATGGTACTGTAGTATTTGTTGTACTGCTTTTAATTTGTGCTTAAACCAAAAAATCATTGTATTACAGTATGTTTTAATACCGTAAAAGTTACAGTAATGTGAATCTAATGAGATTCACCATTGAGAATAGCAGGAATTACCAAAAAATGAATTACAGTAATGAGAATTTGGGAAATGTGCAGTGAGAATGAACTTAATTGTCATAAAAATAAGCTTAATGTCACAATTCAAAAATCTTCATGGTCCTAAATGTTGGCTTCTTATTCTGCTTCTTATGTGAGCTTGACATGTTTTCGTGAGTTTCATCCACATTTAAAGTCAAATGACTCCACAGTGATATCTCTAGCGCAGTATAATTGGTTTACTCTCTGTACATGATCTGATAACCACAATATTTAATCTACAGAGGACGATTCTTTTGTTCTCAAGTTATTTTTATGGATTAAGTGCATTACAGAGTTCACATTCTCGCCTGTGCATGCATTCTGCACAGACTGTGTAATGAGGCAGTACAATAACATAATCACAGGTTATGCGTAACCTTACACCAAATTCTAATTAATGACCAGAAACGCTTGCAATTAAAAATGTGTAAAAAATGTTTACATTATAATTATTTCTTGAATCACAGAGTTGCACTGTAGGTTGATTTCACCTGAATGTGTAGCACTGTGGCTCGTTGGCACTATCAAAACATTGTGAGGCCCATCCAAAGTAACACTGGCTCAGCCAGTGGTGTGAGTTTTGTGTGGGACTATCTGTTTGAACAACCATTGGATCACGGAGGGAGTTTTCTGGATCTTTTTGAATACTGGTTATTTTTGCAATTGTGTTTGGTGATGCTAGTGGTGCAGAAATTACACACTTTAGCTTTAATGTCATGAATTATTTACAGTTAAATTGCCATGAAAGCTTAAGGCCTCAACTAAACATCACAACACTTTGTGAGAGCCTTTAAACAAAGACTCACTCCACATTCAACGTGTCAGAGCATCTCTCTGCTAAACAGCACAACATAAACACGCTTTTGTCACTAATGAATGAGAAACAAGCTCCTCATTATGTTCAATCAACAAATAAATTACAAGGCTTTGACACACACGCAACCGTACGCTGAAATTAAAGGTCTGAATTTGCACACCAATTGCTAACACAATTGCCATTTAGCATAGCATAAGCAATGAGCACCGCTTATGAACAAGAATAATAAGAAGACGAACTCTCAAAATTCACTCCAAAGCAAAAAATTCATGTTTTTGATATGATACTCATCACAGCTAGCAAAATGCATTCTCCATAATTCTGCTGTAGACACTATGGATAAGTCACAACGTTCAATCAGTCCATTTGTCAGATCAACCAGTTTATCTCATTTTTTAAATGTTATTATTTTATCCCCTTTTTCTCCCAATTTGGAATGCCCAATTCCCACTACTTAGTAGGTCCTCATGGTGGTGTAGTTACTCACCTCAATCCGGGTGGCAGAGGTCAAGTCTCAGTTGCCTCCGCTTCTGAGACCGTCAATCCACGCATCTTATCACGTGACTCATTGTGCATGATACCGCGGAGACTCACAGCAGTGGAGGCTCATGCTATTCTCCGCGATCCATGCACAAATTACCACGTGCCCCATTGAGAGCGAGAACCACTTAATTGCGACCACGAGGAGATTACCCCATGTGACTCTACCCTCCCTAGCAACCGGGCCAATTTGGTTGCTTAGGAGACCTGGCTGGATCACTCAGCACACCCTGGATTCAAACTTGTGACTCCAGGGGTGGTAGTCAGTGTCAATACTCGCTGAGCTACCCAGGCCCCCCAATTATCTCATTTTTATTATCTAGATATTTTAGCTTTAATTTTAGTGTGCTGTGATTTAGTTGTTCGAAAGTTTGCTCTGTGAAACCCCTTTCGGAAAGGTTGCATTTTTAAATTCTCTTTTAGCGTCGCCACTACAGCCAAAAACATTCAGACGTATGTTAGCCCTAAAATACTAAAACTTGTAAAAACTCAAACAAGAAAACACAGAAACAACTAAAACTAATTTAAAAGTAACCGTCAAAGTGGAAAAAGTCGAGTCTTTTCAACTAAACTACACTGAGTTAAGAAGACCAAAAACAAAATAGAAATAAAAGCTAAAAAATAAGCAAAAATTATCATTATATTGCAAGATTCCCATGCATGCCTCTGCTAAACACCAGAAAACAACTTTCATCTCACATGCAGCGCACCTCTATCCAGATCTCCTTTTATTGAAGCACAATGCACCTCAAGGCACCTTTATTTCACCGCTTTAATGTAACAACCTTATTTAAGTCTTGTTTTACTGGTTTACTCTGCATCTGCCACATGACTAAATGCTTACATTGTCATTTTTGTCTACAGAGTACACTTCATGATCACAAGTATGTGTTAACTCAAACACCACACCTAGGGGTGGGCAGTGAACACAAAATAATTAGTAATTTCATATCGCTGTAATGATATATATCGCAATGTATTTATTTATGCTTGAAATTTAACTGAAAATTGTATATATACTAAAGTACCATGCCTCGTATTGGATAATCCAATAGATTAAATACTTTACAAATGAAAGTACTAATTATTTTTATTTGGATTTTTTTTTTTTTTTACTTGATGGATGCAAACCAAAAAATACGATTATTAAAAACAAATGAATGTTAAGTCTCACATCATATAACCAAAGGCCCCATTTCCACCTGGTATTAAGATGTGTTAAGCAGATTGAGGTCAGGGCTTTTTGATGGCCACTCCAATACCTTGACTTTGTTGTCTTTAAGCCATTTTGCCACAACTTTGGAGGTACAGTATGCTTGGGGTCATTGTCCATTTGGAAGACCCATTTGCAACCGAGCTTTAACTTCCTGGCTGATGTCTTGAGATGTCGCTTCAATATATCCACATATTTTCCCTTCCTCATGATGCCATCTATTTTTTGAAGTGCACCAGTCCCTCTTGCAGCAAAGCACCCCCACAACATGATGCTGCCACCCCTATGCTTCACGGTTGGGATGGTGTTCTTCGGCTTGGAAGCCTCACCCTTTTTCCTCCAAACATAACGATGGTCATTATGGCCAAACAGTTCAATTTTTGTTTTCTCCAAAAATAAAGATCTTTGTCCCCATGTGCACTTGCAAACTGTAGTTTGGCTGTTTTATGGCAGTTTTGGAGCAGTGGCTTCTTCCTTTTTGAACAGCATTTCAGGTTATTTCGATATAGGACTCGTTTTACTGTGGATATAGATACTTGTCTACCTGTTTCCAGCATCTTCACAAGGCCCTTTGCTGTTGTTCTGGGATTGATTTTCACTTTTTGCACCAAATTACGTTCATTTCTAGGAGACAGAATGCGTCTCCTTCCTGAGTGGTATGATGGCCGCGTGGTCCCATGGTGTTTATACTTGCATACTATTGTTTGTATGGATAAACGTTGTACCTTCAGGCATTTGGAAATTGCTCCCAAGATAACCAGACTTGTGGAGGTCCACAATTTTTTTATGAGGTCTTGGCTGATTTCTTTTGATTTTCCCATGATGTCTAGCAAAGAGGCACTGAGTTTGAAGCTAGGCCTTAAAATACATCCATAGGTACACCTCCAATTCAGTACACCTCCTATCAGAAGCTAATTGGCTAATTGCCTAAAGGCTTGACATCATTTTTTTTTAATTTTCCAAGCTGCTTAAAGGTACAGTTAACTTAGTGTATGTAAACATCTGACCCACTGGAATTGTGATATAATCAATTAAAAGTGAAACAGTCTACCTGTAAACAGTTGTTGGACAAATTACTCATGTCATGCACAAAGCAGATGTCCTAAACAACTTGCCAAACCTATAGTTTGCTAATATTAAATCTGTGGAGTGGTTAAAAAATTTGTTTTAATGACTTCAACCTAAGTGTATGTAAAATTCTGACTTCAACTGTATATAGTGTGAAAACATCTTTACATCTAATGATCCATGTGTTAACTTACAATGTTCTGACTGTTTAACATTTGAAAGTCTCGTTCACAGGTTTTTTTTTTTTCTTTTTTTTTTTTTTTTTTTTTTTCATTTCACCAGTATAGGTGATATGATAAAATCCCCCATAATACAAAGAAAAAGCCATTCTGATACTGGTCTTCATTGTATGCTTTATAATTTATTAGTTTCATGACATAAAATGTTACCATACAAATAGAGGAAGCACCTTAAAGCTCATATTGGAAAGAAAAGGAAAGCTTCAAAGCAATATGTGGAAAGAAACACAAGATTAGTTGAGTGTCCCAGATAATGGTTTATCAAAACAGGGCCTTGGCACCTGGACAACTGAAAACAGCCTCCATATTTACCTGCAGTTCCACACTGTCAGTGGGACGAGCCACTGCTGCTCTCATATATAATCTGAAATCAGTGGCGATTTCTCAGGGCCAGCAAAGCCTTTTCTGCTGGCGTAACATGCCTAATAAATAAAAAGAATTTCATCCTTTCATTCTCACTGACCTTTTTGCCTATGTCTTTTCAATCGTGTTCCACTCCTAATTCATCTATAAACAAATAGCAAATAATAAAAAGTTTATCCAATCAGAATTTATTCCTCGACGCTTACAAGCAAAGTGTGCCAGCTTTTTCACAAATTGCATGCCCGAAGCCATGCTCCTTAGCTGAAGCAGCGTGTGAGTCTGAGCTCCACCCCGTCAGGCCTTCAGAATTTCCACAGAATCCCTCAACACTGCAGTGAACAGGCATCTAAAGTCAGATTGTCAGATTCATCAGCCAATCAGGTTGATTTATTTGTTCTTGGTGGGTGTGGTCTTTAGGATATGTCCCAGTCCAGGCTTTCTAGCTGGCCTTGAGTGACGCAATCATGCTTTAAGTGATGTATGTAATTTGAAAGCAAAGAACGCAAGATGCTGACGAGCTGGCTGTCACTGCTGTTATTGCCATTGAGAAAGAGATCCTTATGGATTTAAAAACCTGTGATGTTCTGCATGATCCTGCAATTGATTAATTAAACCAGAAAGGAGGGCTGATTTTCACTTCAAGCAAATAGGTAAGTGCTTTTTGCAATGTTATAGCAACATCAGGAGTTTTCTAAGTGTAAATTAGGCTGCTTGAGCATTCAGTGTCGGATCAAGTTTTGAAAAGTAACCGTGTACCCTGACGAAACAAAATTTATTGCAAGCAATATTTAAATCGCAAATATTAGTTAGCTTTTTCTTTGTATTAGACCTCCTTGGTTCTGGCTTTTGTGCGTGGAAGTGTTTTTAAAATGCCAATTGCTATTATTATTTGACTGCCACTGTGGCAGCGGGGGCGTGGTCAAGCGTCTGTCCGGAGAGCGAGAAAGTGGTAAGGGTGCTTGCACCTGAGCTAGATTATGTTTAACACCTGTCTTTAATTCCAGTGAGTATGGGGACAGCGGCACATAAGCAGCCACGCCACCAGCAGAGGGGAGAGAGAGAGTCTGGCACAAGGAAGGCCACGGTGCTCCTGAAGCTGTTGTGTTTAATCTGTTGTGTTTGTGAAGCTGATGTGTCTAACTAATTATGTGCCTGTGAAGCTGATGTGTTTAAGTGACTACATGCCTGTGAAGCTGATAAGTTTGTGAAGTTGTAAAGCATTGAAGTGGCCGATTAAAAGTCTTACCTGAGCCTGGAAAACCCGCTTCCATGTGTTCTCCTTCCCTTCTGCTGCGAAGCCGTGTTACAGCCACGTAATGTATGATAGGCATACGGTGTCTTATTCATTGTGAAACAGTTTTCTTAATGGCATGAATTCGCTGAAGGCCTAGACTTAAAATGCACGGGCCGCCACTGTCTGAAATAGATATCACATGAGTATGAATTAGTGTTTTTATTAAGGGACGGTATTTGTCCCCCTGGAACTGACTGCCAAGGGCCTTTGTGAGAGCATTTCTTTTTCTCTAAGCATATGGCTATATATATATATATATATATATATATATATATATATATATATAAATCAAGGTGTATTTAACATGTTACTGGTGATGAAGACATTCCGATTAAAAGATTCTTGTGGTAGTTGATGGTCTGTCTTCCTCCATGATTGCAAGATTTGCCTATAAGAACACTACACAACTTCTGCACACTACAAAATAAGAATGTGTCATAAGAACAATGAATATCAACATTTTAATCATTCAGTTTTGATTATTACAACTACATATTTTGCACAGAAATGCCTTATTAAATTGCTAACTGTATATTATGTGAAAGTCATACACTGAAGAAGTAAATTGCTTCTCATTGCAGAAAAAAATGGTCATGTCTCCAGATTACACATGAATAATACATATTTACAACCAAAGATAGGCCTACATTTACAAAGTAAAATTGCCTTAAGGTGTTGAGACTTGTTTTCAGAGGGTGTTTATTGAGTGTATTTTAGTTTACTTTTTACTTATTTCTTTTTCTAACAGGAATTTTTGCTGTGCATATTTCCATGTGGTGCCCTGTACACATTTGCTGTTAATAAACTAATTTTTGAGAAAAACATTACACAAAATATGAAATATTGCAATAATTACATAACAAGATACAACAGAATAACACAAGGAGGAACAAAAATAGCTGTAGTTCCCTATCTGTCACTCACTCGACATTGTGTCTATGTAGTGACACTAGGGGTCACTCTTGGGAGCCCCAAACACCTCTGATGTTTGAGAAAAGGCCAATGAAAATTGGCGAGTGGAATTTGCATGCCACTCTCCCAGACATATGGGTATAAAAGGAGCTGGTGTGCAACCACTCATTCAGATTAAAGCCGAGTGGTGTTGATGTATTCCACTGCCAATCCATTTGCCTCTGTAGAAAGCAAGCGATCTCCGCGGCTGTTGGATTTCATGGTGCATCACAGCGGTTTCTCCCCCTCTCGCACAGATAAGCGCGGAGAATGCCTCTGGGTGCTTCGACAGCACGCGTTAAGCGCTAAAAATGTATATTTCTCCCTAAAAGAGTATATATTCCCTAAAAGAGTGGGCACTGACGGAAAGCATCTTTTTAAAGATGACTTTCCGGTTATGTGCAGTTCCTGGTTGCGGTCGTTATCTCTCCATTTCTAACGGTCACGATCGCTGCCTTATGTGTCTGGGCTCCAGACATGCTGAGACAGCATTTGTGGATGGTTCTTGTCTGCACTACGAGAGCATGACCATGGCCACATTGCGATCGCGGCTTTTCTTCCTCAGAGGGAAAGCCACTCCAGCCGCTCCCTGCCCTGGTTCTTCTGCCCGCAGGCACATGACCGCGACGGTTTGCACTGGGGGTGATTTAGGGACTTCAATGGGAGTAACTCCACCGGGTGAATCCCCACGGACCTCCCATTCCCCAGCACGCTTGTGCGCCCCGGTTGAGTTCTGGGATGAGTCAGGCAGCCCGCCTCAGAGCGGGTTCGAGCTCTCATTCGGCGCTCAGGAGGAGCATGAGATCTCGATAGCAGCATCGGAGAGCAGGCTGCTTCAGTCCAATGCGGAGGACTCAGCCGGGCTTCCGCCTTCTGGTGTGGTCGCCCAGTCTGAGGCTGATGCCGAGCTGATGGCCATGTTTGCCCTGGCTGCCGTGAGCATCGGGTTAGAGTGGAACCCTCCACCCTGCCGTGAACCCTCGCGGCTTGATGATTGGTTCCTGGGGTCGGAGCGCCACTCACTGTCTTTCTTCCTCCCCCGTCGCTGACCAGTCCTACGTTGGGTACACGGAGCAAGTTTAGTGCCTTAACGTCTCTCCCTATACAGCGAGATTGGGACACAAGGCCCCCCGACGTAGCACTTCCTGCCCCGCTCCGCTGCAAGACCCATTCCGCGGGTACGTAAACAGCGGTCGTCCCCTTGGTGCCCCTCGCCCGGAGTTTGGAAGCGTGGTTAACACTCTCGAACCCGTCACGATGGCTGGCCAGGACAATCCGACTCGGCTACGCGATTCAGTTCGCCAGGCACCCGCCCAGGTTCAGCAGCATCCATTTCACCTCGGTAGGTGGAGAGGATGCCGCTGCCCTACGTGTGGAAGTCACGGCCCTTCTGCAGAAGGATGCAATAGAACCTGTCCCTCCAGCTGAGATGAAGGGCGGCTTCTACAGCCCCTACTTCATCGTGCCCAAGAAAGGCGGTGGGTTGTGAATGATCTTGGACCTGCGGGCACTGAATCAGGCCCTGTACAGGCTTCCGTTCAGGATGCTCATGCAGAAGCACATTCTATCGTGCATCCGGCACCGAGATTGGTTTGCGGCATGTACTTTCATGTCTCGCTCCTGCCTCGTCACAGACCGTTCCTTCGGTTTGCCTTCAAGGGTCGGGCATACCAGTACAAGGTCCTCCCCTTCGATCTGTACCTGTCGCCTCACATCTTCACGAAGGTCACAGAGGCAGCCCTTGCCCCGCTAGGGGAAGTGAGCATCCGCATCCTCAACTGTCTCGATGACTGTGTGATCCTAGCTCACTCTCGAGATCTGTTGTGTGTGCACAGGGATCTGATGCTCAGCCACATCAGCTGATTAGGGCTTCAGGTCCACTGGGGAAAGAGCAAGCTCGCCCCGGTGCAGAGCATCTCTTTTCTCGGGATGGAGTTGAACTCGGTTGCTATGACCGCTTGTCTCACGAACGAGCGCACTCAGTCGGTGCAGGAGAACAGCGGTCCCAATGAAACAATTTCAGAGGCTCCTGTGGCATATGGCATCCTCGACGGTGGTCACGCCCCTCGGGTTGATGCATATGAGACCACTTCAGCACTGGCTTCAGACTTGAGTCCCGAGATGGGCATGGCGCCGCGGCATGCATCGCGTGGCTATCATGCCAATCTCCTGCCGCTTGTTCAACCCTTGGACGGACCTGGAATTTCTACGGGCAGGGGCGCTATTTGCAATGGGCATGCAGCCGCAGGTTCCTGGACAGGCCTTTGTCTGCGTTGGCACATCAACTGCCTCGAGTTGCTCGTGGTATTGCTAGCCCTAAGGAGGCTTCGGCTGTTGATCCAGGGCAAGCATGTGTTGGTCCGGACGGACAACACAGCGATAGTAGCATATATAAACCGCCAAGGAGGTTTGCGCTTGCCCCGCATGTCGCAACTCGCCCACCATCTCCTCCTTTGGAGCCAGCAGTGGCTCAAGTCGCTGCAGGCCACTCACATCCCCGGCAACCTCAATCGCACAGCGGACACGTTGTCGTGGCAGGTGACACTCAGAGGAGAGTGGAGGCTCCACAGTACACAGGTTACAACAGTAACCTAGACGTTCAGTTGTTTATGCCTAATCTGAGTTACATGGCTATAATCATTCAGGCAAAGCTGCTCAAAACGTACAGACTAATCAAAACCACATATTACAAACTATACAACTGTTGCAAAAATGAGAAATATAGTAGTTTAAGTTTAACTTTGCACTGAAACTTGCTTACTGTTTCAAAATAGTCCATTAGAGGTGTTTATGTTAAGATTTGAAGAGCGAGGACTGACATTCAGTTCCACGCGCATGTTGAGGAGACATCAATGAATATTCATGTTAGCCCCACCCAGAGAAATATCTCAGAAACCGAAAATCTCATAACACATCTCAATTTGCAATGTGGACACATGTGTTTTTGACCACATTCTTATGTGGTTTCTGTAATCCGATCACAAAACCTTTTTAGACCCCTTTAGTCCTGTATTTAGGGTTGACCACATGAGATCGGATCACCAGAAACGCATCTTATAACCAGGTGGAAACCGGGTCAAAAAGATTAAAACCAAAAGATTTAAAGCAGTAAAATGTTCTAAAACAGATATTTGAAGTCATGTTTGAAGATGTTATAAAATAGCCAGAATACACAAACCAGAGACAACACGTCAGGTAAATTCTATCCACATTTCTTCCTGAACATGGAAGTGTCCCCAGATCCTTACCGGAAGCCTGTTTTCGATTTCGATGTTTAGTGTATTAAATTTGTAAAAAAAAGAAAAAAATGCCAAAAAGCATGTGGATCCATAGTGCAGATACTTTACAGAATCGCGATGACGTCTTTTAACAGTGCCTCACCAATCAAAGTTTAAGGAGTGGGTAGAGGACATGAAGCTATGGCCTAAGTTTAGTTATGCTGATATCAGTAACTATTCAATTTGTTATGACAGCCATCAACTGCACAAGTTGAGCCTGAACTCATTTTTACTCCAACTAGCTCTAAAAACGGTTGTTGTTTACAGATTGTATGGCTCATTTTGGTAGTTTTTACATTGCTTCTTTTGGAGACAGGGACCAGAATTCAGTTCGGCAGCAATCAGAATCATCATGGCAGCGCCCAGTGGTTGGTTAGGATAACTATAGGTGCGTCCCAAAACACACATTTCTGCACTATTCTATGTCATTTTGTAGTGTAAGAAGTGCGAGTAGTATGTTAACACTAAAAATGCAGCAAAAAGTAGTGTACTTTAAGTACCCGGATGATGCACTTTTTCAACAGTCAAAGCGGAGTGTGAAATTTTGGACACTTCATGCACTCAGTGCACGCGGCTTACCGTAAATAGCGGAAGTGGCGGAGTTACCTGGCTGTGCTGCTGGTCTGACAAAACAGTTGTAAATTATGAAGAATGTAGCAGCTAGCGAAACTTCATTGGTTACAGCACCTTACAAATATGAGTTGAATGCTTTACTATTATCCCAATCTGTATGAATATGTACGTTGTTTAAGATACAAGTGTTGAACTGAGGTTGGCTAATGCACTAAAGCTAGCGGCAACACATCACATGCGCTTTAAACATCCCTTCCATCAGCTGTTAAATGGCAAATGCTTCAGTGTAGTAAAACAAATGTTAAGTGTTCCATTTAGGACAATACTACACTTTGAAAATTCATACACTACATGACTGAGTGCATAGTATATTTTGTAAGTGTATGGTGTGTCGTTTGGGACACAGCTTATGGACATTAATGCAGAATGTGACATTGCTTGGCAACTGAAAATAGCAAAACTCCACTCTGTTACACCCTTCAATAAATTTTTTTTTTTATTATTTTTTTTTTTTTTTGGCTTGACTTGTTTGCTACACACCTATCTGTATAATTGCTCCACGTTTCTTCGTCGCGCTCACTCTTACATTATGTACAGCGAAGCGGCTCTGCCCACTGATAGCTGCACAGATATACACTGTATCTATGGTGGTATAAATGGTATAGCAAAATCTCTAGCATTGCACTGTATATACCATCATATCGCCCAGATCCATTGTGAATGTATGGAAAGAGCCACTTGATGTTGTATTATTTAGGTGGGTGTATAGAAAATATGCACTGTGGTGCATATTGTAGAGTAAAGAGCCATTAACCCTCTCGCATAAGAGTAACATAAGTTTCAGGCCAAGTACAGTGCAAAACTGGGGTTACAGTGAAGAACTATCAGTGAACATGGTTACTTATGTGTGAAATTTGTGTAATTTCTGTTCCAGTACAATAACAAAATGGGATTGCAAAAATAATGACTGTTTTCAAACAGGTTTCGCCAAACACTCCCCCCGTCTCCATTGGTTGTCCAAACAGATAGGCCCACCCCAAACTCACACCACTGGTTGAGCCAGAAGTTCACATGTCAGACCACTCAAACAGACAGAGCAATGTTTTGAAAGCACCACAGTGTCACATTGTTTACACTCTTCGGGGGAATCAACCTTCAAATCACTTATAGTTGACATAAAGCTTTTACATGACAGTGCCGTAACACATGTTGTTTTGCAGGAGTCGTTTTTCCACTGGAAGTTTGGCGTGACTGAGTTGGACTGCTATGGCGCCATCGATGTGGATGGCGCCATAGAAATCCAAGAAATCCATCCTGTTTGCTCCAAAGCTGCTGGAGAGTTACGCCACATGTATGGGCGAGTGAGTGTCACATTCAGACAAGGTCTTGTTCCCTCAGAAGGGTGCATTCTGATGATGTGGATGTATATTAAGGCTGTTGCTTTTATATGCAATGATATTTGTTGATTTGATTCTTGAGTCGTCAAAGGTTTATTTTTGCTTCTCTTAATGTTTTGACTGGAATGTATTTCTCTATTTCCTCCCGGTTGTATCTCACAGATCTGACACATTACTGTCCATTATTTTATGCATACAGTACTGTGTAAAAGTTTTATGCACTTGTCAGGATTTCTTCAAAAATAATGCCATAAATAGTTTTAATTGATCAATTAATGTCATACAAAGTCCAGTAAACATAAAAAAAAAAAGGTAAATCAATATTTGGTGTGACCATCTAGGTACTTTTAGGTACACTTGGACACTGTTTTTCTTGGTTGTTGGCAGATAGGATGTTCCAAGCTTCTTGGAGAATTTACCACAGTTCTTCTATCTATTTAGGCTGACTCAATTGCTTCTGTCTCTTCATGTAATCCCATACTAACTTAATGTTCAGTGGGAAGCTCTTTGGGGGTCATGCCATCTGTTTCAGGGGTCCCTGTTCTTCTATTCTATTCTATGCTATTCTACATATTTGCAAAAGGAATGTTTGGGAGTCTAAAATTTGTATTTCCTATTGACACTAAAGCTGAAGATATAAATAACCATCTTAAGACAAATGTTTTTGTGAAACATCTTATGTGCTTAAGACTTTTGCACAGTACTGTATATTCAGAGACTACCACTTTAAATGAGCTTTAAAAAGTTTTGCACCAGAATACATGTTGAATACTCACTGTTTTGTAAGTATAGCCAAGACTTTAACATAAGGGTTAGCATGCAACTACTGTAGTGTGATTCATATCACTCATTAACCTTGTCTGTTGGTGAAAGTTAAAGTGCTTCACATTTCTGTTTTTTAAACCCTCCGGGATGCTTTGTCCCATGGATTTCCATTGTGTGTGCATAAATGTGTTTTTTGTTTGTTTTAAGTTTAAATCATTTTCAGTGGTAGTTGACAGCATGCTGTATATTTCTGTATCTCTCTACATTGCATTGTAACTTTACAATGTCAGAACAGGTAGGCATAAATTTGAACTCAAAATAATTTTTGGCACCTATAAAAGCCTTACTGTTATGAGACTCTGTTGAAGCAGTTGGAACTGTAAAGAGATCTTTGAGACTAACTGTGCTGTGTGAGTTTGCTGTCAAGCTTTGAAAATCAAATGTGCTGCAATAAATTATTTTCCTGTTCATGCTGGTGTGGTTGTGGAAAAGCCATTCTAATCTAATACATCCAGCCTTAGATCTGATGAGTTTTGGGTCTTGTTTGGTTAGCAGCTCTTCTGATGTGTTTTTTATTTTATTTTATTTTTTTTTTTTTTATTTTTTTGCAGTGTGATTTGATTGGCCACTGTGATCAGTGACCAATTACTCAGTTCTAACTGTCCAAACATAACAATGGTCATTATGGCCAAACAGTTCAATATTTGTTTCATCAGACCAAAGGAAATTTCTCCAAAAATTAAGATCTTTGTCCCCAAGTGCACTTGGAAACTGTAGTTTGGCTTTTTATGGTGGTTTTGGAGCACTGGCTTCTTCCTTGCTGAGCAGCCTTTCAGGTTATGTCGATATAGGACTCGTTTTACTGTGGATATAGATACTTTTCTACCTGTTTCCTTCAGCATCTTCACAATGTTCTTTGCTGCTGTTCTGGGATTGATTTGCACTTTTCACACCAAACTAAGTTTATCTCTAGGAGACAGAATGTGTCTCTGTGATGAGGAGGGCTAATCAGCTGGGTGGGGAATAAAGACAAGCCAGAGGCGCCAGTTCGAGAATGAGAGAGAGAGAGAGAGACACATGCGGCTACGTTGTGTGTGTCTGTGTGTCTTTATGTTTTATGTTGTTTTAAGTTCATTTATATCATTAAATTTTACGTTGACTGTTCAGCTGGTTCCCGCCTCCTCCTTGCCCATCCATTACCCCGTTACAGTCTCCTTCCTGAGCGGTATGATGGCTGCGTGGTTCCATGGTGTTTATACTTGCATACTATTGTTTGTATAGATGAACATGGTACCTTCAGGCGTTTGGAAATTGCTCCCAAGATAACCAGACTTGAGGAGTTCCACAGTCTTATTTCTGAGGTCTTGGCTGATTTCTTTTGAATTTCCCATGATGTCAAGCAAAGAGGCACTGAGTTTGAATACATCCACAGGTATACCTCCAGTTGACTCCAGTTAGCCAATTAGCCTATCAGAAGCTAATTGGCTAATTGCCTAAAGGCTTGACATCATTTTCTGGAATTTTCCAAGCTGCATAAGGCACAGTTAACTTAGTGTATGTAAACTTCTGACCCACTGGAATTGTGATATATAGTCAATTAAAAGTGAAACAATCTGTCTGTAAACAATTGCTGGAAAAAATGACTGTGTCAAGCACAAAGTAGATATCCTAAACGACTTGCTAAAACTATAGTTTGCTAATATGAAATCTGTGGATTGGTTAAAAAATTTGTTTTAATGACTTCAACCTAAGTGGATTTATTTACAGTTTGTTACTGTTATCATAAGATAAAATGTAATTTGCTGTAGTTTATTAGTGATGTCACAGAAATTTCATTTTGCAATTAAATACTGTATGGCGATATAGTAATTTACTGGCAATTTTAGAGTTATTTACCCTATAAACTGCAGTTTATAGAGTTATTGTATGGAGTACTGTACAGTGTAATTTAGTATGGAGCTAAATAGGCCTTGTTCCTGTTAATTTACCCTCATTAGTTTTGGCTTGTATAATGGAGATTAATGTAATCTGTATAATGAAAGTTCACTTGGTGGCCTTGAGCTGATTTATATCAAATATTTTATTTGCTGGATTTCTTTTTCTTTTTAAGCCTTTTTCCTAAATTAACACAAAGTCTTTGAGATGGAAAGGAATCTGATCAAAGAAGATTATTTTGTTTCTGTTAGTATTTTTGTTGTATATAATATATACAGTATATATTAGCCAGCAGCCATATCACTCTGTAGCTCAAGTTGCCCACTGAAGCTAAGCAGGGTTGAGCCTGGTCAGTACCTGGATGGGAGACCTCCTGGGGAAAACTAAGGTGTGTGTAAAAAGGCACTGTCCTTCGGATGAGATGTTAAACCGAGGTCCTGACTCTCTGTGGTCATTAAAAATCCTAGAGCACTTCTCGTAAAGAGTAGGGGTGTAACCCCGGTGTCCTGGCTAAATTCCCCCCATTGGCCCTTCTCAATCATGGCCTCCTAATAATCCCCATCCACTAATTGGCTCTATAACTCTACTCTCCCATCTCCACCAATAGCTGGTGTGTGGTGAGCGTATTGATGCACTATGGTTGCCGCCGCATCATCCAGGTGAATGCTGCACACTGGTGGTGGTTGAGGAGATTCCCCTGTTCACTGTGTAAAGCGCTTTGAGTGTAGTGTCAGAAAAGTGCTATATAAATGTAACGTTCAATATGTTATAGTTTTGGTGTTGGTGGTGTCCAAGAGAAAGCAGAAAACATTGTGATTTAGTTAATTGTGTTTGAATTGCACTTTTAAAGGAATGTTTGAGGTTCACAACCAGCATTCATGACAGCATATGTGGCATAATGTCAGTTACCACAAAAAATAATTTTGATTTCTCCATAAGGTAAAAAGGAAACATTGCTGTTATAGTAAGGCACTTACAACAGAAGTAAACGGGGACATTGCTAGAAGTGATAAAATGCTTAATGTTTCAACAGAAATTATTTCCTGTGGTGAATGACTTTATGCTACAAATGCTTTTGATAGTGCTTAACTTATATTTTTAATATTTTTTTTTTTATGAAGATTGTTCATTAAAGGAAATTCTCATTTTAAAATCCTACAGGCAACTAGGAGCATCCTCAGAATAAACTGAATAACAGCACATCACAATTCTTAACCCTGCAGACTCAGGGAAGCTAATTATATTTCTTCAGTAGGATCAGAAACACACACACACATACACACACACACACACACACACACACACACACACACACACACACACACACACACACACACAGAGAGAGACAGAGACAGAGCAATGCATAGGCTTTTTCAAAAGGTAGCAAAAGCATTCTGTCTTAAAAGATGCCTCGTTTTGGCCAAATTTAAGTAACCCTAAGAGTTTTCCTCCTGCAACAACTGTAGATGGTAGTGAATGATTTTGGTGTAGAGAAAAGCCAGGAAACACAGAGAAATATAATAAACTAAAACGAATAAAACTAATAAAACTTTACTCCTTCAAACGTCTCTGAAGTCATTTATCTCAGTTAAAGTGGTTCTCTCAGGTTAAGGTTAAAAGAGGCCAGTGCTGCTCCGGGGACGCCCATCTTGTCTGAGTTGATGGGTTGTCGTAGTGACATGTACAGTATTTAGTGAAGGTCACCAGCATAACATTTGCATAATGAAGCACATGGCAGGGACTGGGTCACTCTGTCCTGGGGTTTTAAAAGGGAATGTTAATATATTCTTTGTTTTTAGCTGTAAATTAGGAAATGTTTTAAAATGCCATTTATAGAGGCAATTTTAAAGATTATTCAGAACGATTGTGCCTTTAGAATATCTCAGACTGTTCCAGTTGTCACAGTAATCGTAGTGATTTAAGTGCAACAAAAACTTTGAAATATAAAAAAAAAAGAAAAAAAGATTGACATTTTTCTTGATTTTGTTTTTGCAGCGTGGAAGCACCGACCCCCCTGATACCCAAACCAAACAATACCCAAATACTTCTTCATCCAGATTTTTTTTTTTTTTTTATTATTATTAAAAGAAGTAACTTTAGTAGTTAAGTACTAGCCACTGCTAGTAGATGATGTAACTAAACCAAAAACTAAACCAATGTGTGCAAAAACCATGATGCCATTAATAGCCATTCAAAAGTAACGGTCTGCAGTTTTTTTTAAAGTAACATATAAATTGCAAAAATGTTATTATATTATAGTATATTATATTAAAATTGTATAGTTGGATGTTATAAATCAACAGTTACAGTTGTGCTCAAAAGTTTGCATACCCGTGGAGAATTGGTAATATATGTACCATTTTTAAAGAAAACATGAGTGAGCAGGCAAAACACATTTCTTTTATTTCTTATGGGATTCATATTCAACTGTAGGTTATAACAGAATGGCACAATCATAAAACAAAACATGGCAACAAAGAAAAAAATGAAATTACCCCTGTTCAAAAGTCTGCATACCCTTAGTTCTTAATACTGTGTATTGCCCCCTTTAGCATCAATGACAGCGTGCAGTCTTTTGTAATAGTTGTCTATGAGGACCCAAATTCTTGCAGGTGGTATAGCTTCCCATTCATCTTGGCAAAATGCCTCTAGATCATGCAAAGTCTTTGGTCATCTTGCATGAACCGCACGTTTGAGATCTCCCCAGAGTGGCTCGATGATATTAAGGTCAGGAGACTGTGATGGCCACTCCAGAACCTCAAACTTTTTCTGCTGTAACCACTGGAGGGTCGACTTGGCCTTGTGCTTAGGGTCATTGTCGTGCTGGAAAGTCCAAGAGCGTCCCATGCGCAGCTTTCATGCAGAAGAATGCAAACTGTCTGCCAGAATTTTCTGATAACATGCTGCATTCATCTTGCCATAAATTTTCACAAGATTCCCCATGCCTTTAGAGCTCACACACCCCCAAAACATCAGTGAGCCACCACCATGCTTCACAGTGGGGATGGTATTCTTTTCACTATAGGCCTTGTTGACCCCTCTCCAAACATAGCGCTTATGGTTTTGACCATAAAGCTCTATTTTGGTCTCGTCACTCCAAATTACAGTGTGCCAAAAGCTGTGAGGCGTGTCAAGGTGTTGTCGGGCATATTGTAACCGGGCTTTTTTGTGGCATTGGTGCAGTAAAGGCTTCTTTCTGGCAACTCGACCATGCAGCTCATTTCTGTTCAAGTATTGTCATATTGTGCTCCTTGAAACAACCACACCATCTTTTTCCAGAGCAGCCTGCATTTCTCCTGAGGTTACCTGTGTTTTTTTGTGTGTGTGTGTGTGTGTGTGTGTGTGTGTGTGTGTGTGTGTGTGTGTGTATCCCGAACAATTCTTCTGGAAGTTGTGGCTGAAATCTTTCTTGGTCTACCTGACCTTGGCTTGGTATCAAGACATCCCCGAATTTTCCACTTCTTAATAAGTGATTGAACAGTAGTGACTGGCATTTTCAAGGTTTTGGATATCTTTTTATATCCTTTTCCATCTTTATAAAGTCCCATTACCTTGTTACGCAGGTCTTTTGACAGTTCTTTTCTGCTCCCCATGGCTCAGTATCTAGCCTGCTCAGTGCATCCATGTGAAAGCTAACAAACTCGTTGACTATTTATACACAGACACTAATTGCAATTTAAAAAGCTACAGGTGTGGGAAATTAAACTTTAATTGCCATTTAAACCTGTGTGTGTCACCTTGTGTGTCTGTAACAAGGCCAAACATTCAAGGGTATGTAAACTTTTGATCAGGGCCATTTGGGTGATTTCTGTTAACATTATGATTTAAAAAGGAGCTAAACAACTATGTGATAATAAATGGCTTCATATGAGCACTATCCTTAAATAAAAGACAGTTTTTTTGCATGATCAGTCATATTTCCAAATCATTACCAAAATTTCACAATTTCTGCCAGGGTATGCAAACTTTTGAGCACAACTGAATATACAGTATACAGTATATATATATATATATATATATATATATATATATATATATATATATATATATATATATATATCAGTATGTAAATTACTGCAGTAATTCTTCAAATGATGGAGAAGAGCATTATTACTGGACATTTATTTGTAAATACATTTTCTCAACCAACTTCTTGAGGTATCACCCTGGGATGCTTTTTAAACAGTATAGAAGGAGTTCCCATCTATATGCTGGGCACTTAGTGGCTGCTTTTCTTAAATATTCGGTCCAAGTCATCCATTTCAAAAACGTTTTATTTTTATTTTTATAAAATTATAGTTTTGTAATTAAATAAATTAATATGTTGGCACAATTATATTTTTGACTACAAAACTAATTTCAAACATTTCAGTATACGCCTTCATATCAAAAGATTTTCAAGATCATGGGAAACATTTCAGGCAAGTGACCCCAAACTTTTGAACAGTAGTGTATATATATATATATATATATATATATATATATATATATATATATATATATATATATATATATATATATACACACACACACACACACACACACACTGGCAGCCAAAAGTTTGGAATAATGTTCAGATTTTGCTGTTTCGGAAGGAAATTAGTACTTTAATTCACCAAGTGGCATCAACTGATCACAAAGTATAGTCAGGACATTACTGATGTGAAAAAAAACAGCACCATCACTATTTGAAAAGTAATTTTTGATCAAATCTAGACAGGCCCCATTTCCAGCAGAAATCACTCCAAAACCGTATCCTTGAGTAATCATGCTAAATTGCTAATTTGGTACTAGAAAATAATTTGCCATTATATCAAACACAGCTGAAAGCTATTTGGTTCATTAAATGAATCTTAACATTGTCTTTGTGTTTGTTTTTGAGTTGCCACAGTATGCAATAGACTGGCATGTCTTAAGGTCAATATTAGGTAAAAAAAAATGGCTAAAAAATAAACGGCTTTCTCTAGAAACTCAGTCAATCATTGTTTTGAGGGATGAAGGCTATACAATGCTTGAAATTGCCAAAAAACTGAAGACTTCATACAAAGGTGTACACTACAGTCTTCAAAGACAAAGGACAACTGCTCTAACAAGGACACAAAGAGACGTGGAAGGCCTGATGTACAACTAAACAAGAGGATAAGTACATCAGAGTCTCTAGTTTGAGAAATAGACGCCTCACATGTCCTCAGCTGACAGCTTCATTGAATTCTACCCGCTCAACACCAGTTTCATGTACAACAGTAAAGAGAAGACTCAGAGGTGCAGGCCTTATGGGAAGAATTGCACAAAAAAAGCCACTTTTTAAAAGGATAGAGGGGCAAAGAAACACAGACATTGGACAATAGATAATTGGAAAAGAGTGTTATGGATCTTAACACCATTGAGCTTTTGTGAGATCAGCTAGACTGTAAGGTGCGTAAGAAGTGCCTGACAAGACAGCCACATCTATGGCAAGTGCTACAGAAAGTGTGGGGTGAAATTTTGTTTGCTGTTTCAGAGTCTAGTGCTGTCACCGAGACAGGTGAGATATCTTACAACACTTATTTCATTAATATCTTTCAGGGAGTAGGAAAATGTTTGGCATACCTTTCTAAGAAAAAATCGCTTACAGCACCTTTAAAGAGTCGTTCGCTTGCAAATTGCACTAATAATTTTGAGTGTATTTGTGCTGTAAGCTGATTTGCATAATTCATTTTGTAAATCAGGTGTTAAAACAACACAGACAGTGTGTGCAAATAAACAACACTATCAGTGTATCTGTTTTCAATTTCATTAAAAAATTTTAACCACTCAAGTTCTTCCTGTTTTCTCTGAGACCAAAAGAATAATGTTGTTTCGTGTCCTCTGTTCTTCCTCTAGTTTTCTTTTTTTTTATCCCCTTTTTCTCACAATTTGGAATGCCCAATACCCACTATTTAGTAGGTCCTCATGGTGGTGCTGTTACTCACCTCAATCCGGGTGGTGGAGGACAAGTCTCAGTTGCCTCTGCTTCTGAGACCGTCAATCCGCGCATTTTATCACATGGCTCGTTATGCATGACACCGCAGAGGTTCCGCAAGTGCTATCTGCTATCCACGCACAACTTACCACGCACCCCATTGAGAGCGAGAACCACTAATCATGACCACGAAGAGGTTACACCATGTGACTCCACCCTCCCTAGCAACCGGGCCAATTTGGTTGCTTAGGAGACCTAGCTGGAGTCACTCAGCACACCCTGGATTCGAACTCGGGACCCTCGTCAATACTCGCTGAGCTACCCAGGCCCCCAGTTTTCATATTTCTGTACAAATACATCATAATTTCCTCTTCAACTATTTTCCTCTCATTGTCTTTGTGTCTGTGTGTTAATGACCTTCTCCTGAAGTTCCTCTGAGCACTGCTTAAACCGATTATTTGAGAAGGCAAACAGTGTTGCTGGGAGCAGAAAACAGAGTGAGATATCTATAATCTTACAAAACTAATGAAATCTCAAAGGCAAATACACACACACACACACACACACACACACACACACACACCGTTTGTTTAATCCAGAGTGCTAACAGACCTTGAGGTGGGCAGCATCAGAATAGACAGCAAAATGGGTGACTGGACATTCAAGAATGTTCCCATTGTTTGCTGTTGCTCGTCAGCTGCTAGATAATACAGATGTATTCAGAAGTTTACATACAGTTAGGTTGAAGTCATTAAAACCCATTTTTTAACCACTCCACATATTTCATATTAGCAAACTTTAGTTTTGGCAAGTCGTTTAGGACATCTGCATGACACAAGTAATTTTTTCCAACAGTTGTTTACAGACTGATTGTTTCACTTTTAATTGACTATTTCACAATGCCAGTTGGTCAGAAGTTTACATACACTTTGTTAACTATGCCTTTAAGCAGCTTAGAAAATTTCCAGAAAATGATGTCAAGCCTTTAGACAATTAGCCAGTTAGCTTCTGATAGGAGGTGTACTGAACTGGAGGTGTACCTGTGGCAGTATTTTAAGGCCTACCTTCAAACTCAGTGCCTCTTTACTTGACATCATGGGAAAATCAAATTAAATCAGCCAAGACTTCAGAAAAAATGTTTGGACCTCCATAAGTCTGGTTCATCCTTGGGAGCAATTTTCAAATGCCTGAAGGTACCACGTTCATCTGTACAAACAATAGTACGCAAGTATAAACACCATGGGACCACGCGGCCATCATACCACTCAGGAAGGAAATGCATTCTGTCTCCTAGAGATGAACGTAGTTTGGTGGCTGAAAAGTGCAGATCAATCCCAGAACAACAGTAAAGGATCTTGTGAAGATGCTGGAGGAAACAGGTAGATAAGTATCTATTTCCACAATAAAACGAGTCCTATATTGACATAACCTGAAAGGCTGCTCAGCAAGGAAGAAGCCAGTGCCCCAAAACTGCCATAAAAAGCCAGACTACAGTTTGCAAGTGCACATGGGGACAAAGATCTTTATATTTGGAGAAATGTCCTCCAGTCTGATGAAACAAAAATGGAACTGTTTGGCCATTATGACCATCGTTATGTTTGGAGGAAAAAAGGGTGAGGCTTGCAAGCCGAAGAACATCATCCCAACCTTGAAGCATGGGGGTGGCAGCATCATGTTGTGGGGATGCTTTGCTGCAGGAGGGACCAGTGCACTTCACAAAATAGATGGCATCATGAGGAAGGAAAATAATGTAGATATATTGAAGTAACATCTCAAGACATCATCCATGAGGTTAAAGCTCAGTTGCAAATGGGTCTTCCAAATGGACAATGACCCCAAGCATACCTCCAAAGTTGTGGCAAAATGGCTTAAGGACAACAAAGTCAAGGTATTGGAGTGGCCATCACAAAGCCCTGGCCTCAATCTGATAGAAAATTTGTGGGTAGAACTGAAAAGGCGTGTGCGAGCAAGGAGGCCTACAAACCTGACACAGTTACACCAGTTCTGTCTGGAGGAATGGGCCAAAATTCCAGCAACTTATTGTGAGAAGCTTGTGGATGGCTACCCAAAACATTTGACCCAAGTTAAACAATTTAAAGGGAATGCTACCAAATGCTAACAAAGTGTATGTAAACTTCTGACCCACTGGGAATGTGATGAAAGAAATAAAAGCTGAAATAAATAATTCTCTCTACTATTATTCTGACATTTCACATTCTTAAAATAAAGTAGTGATCCTAACTGACCTAAGACAGGGAATGTTTTCTATGATTAAATGTCAGGAATTGTGAAAAACTGAGTTGAAATATATTTGGCTAAGATGTATGTAAACTTCTGACTTCAACTGTATATGCAATCCAGAACTGAAGAAAGGCAGACCTTAGAATGTTTAAAGGAATATTTTTTTAACCAAAAATTAAACCCGTATAACTTCCATGGAACTCAAATGGTAGTAAATATCCTGATCACTCTTTTATATATATATATATATATATATATATATATATATATATATATATATATATATATATATATATATATAATGAAAGGGAATGAAGACTGGGCCTGTGAAGCTTTAATATGACCATGTGGTCCTTATGACTTGATCGCTATATTTCAAGTCTTCTAAAGCCATATGATAGATTTGTGTGATGAACAGACTGAAATTTAAGTTGCTATTCACAATCTGAATAGCATCTTATTGTTGCCGTCGCTACTTAAGAGAAGTAGCGATGTCCAATTCATGAGCGAATCACTATTCTTTTGAGTCAGATCTTTTCACTGAATTGGTTGATCCAGTTCACAAAACTAGTCTGTATGTTTAATTCATGAATTGGTCTGACCAAGTACTGTGGTTCTACTCACTGACTCAATGATCCAGTCATAGCAGTTAAACAGCTCACTGGAGGTGAAGATTATCAGTGAATTTGCATTTTGGCAAAGAACACCCTTTACCTTTGGTAAAATCACTGTAACACATGACCCCCTCATGGCTTATTGCTTCAATAAACAGGAGCTAACATTTTAGAATTTAAAAAGAAATTCAGACAATATGATGTTGATATTGTCTGACACGATGTTGCCAGATTATCTACTAATGTGTTGCTTGGCTGTTGGTGTGATTGACCCGAAGGGGTGTGGTTCATCTGAAGTTTCTTACAAATCTACAAAGTGTTGGGGTGCAAGAGGAAATTTAACTGAGAGAAATAATTCTGTTGACGAACTACAACCATTTCATACGTACATTAAAGCGATAGTTCACCCCCCCCCCCCCCAACAAAATTCTGTAATCATTTTCTCAACCTCATGTCATTTCAAACCCATAAGACTTGCCTTATTCCATGGAATGCAATGATCTCTCAAAAAACATTGTATGTCTTCAGAAGACTCGGAATATAGTGCTTTTTTTTTTTTTTTTTGCAATGGTTGCTACATGCTTGTATTGTATGGAAAAGAGCAACCAGGATATTCTTCCAAATATCACATTTTGTGTCCCACACAGGAAAGAAATTCAAATGAGTTCAGAACAATATGAGGGTGAGTAAATGATGACATAATTTACATTTTTGGGTGAATTATTCCTTTAAGATAAATGTTAACCGCTCCTTGGAAAGATCAGCTGAAGTTCACTATAAATAGTTCACTGTTAATATAACTATAAAATCATGGTGACCATATTAAATAGTAAAGAATTATTGTGTTATATTTCTTACCATACAAAGAATATTAAACAGTGGCGATGCGGTGAAATATTACATTGATCAGAGTATTGAAAAATTAATTAAATAAAACTGGGAAGTGTTTTAAAAAAGTGTTTACTCTGAGCTATTGTTTGGCACGTAAGACAGACGGGGAAGACCTGAAAAAAATGACAAAAAAGACAAATTACCGACACGTAAAATATTTTTAACAAAAATCCAAGCTTAATTGAGGCTGGCAGCCATGTCATGCGCCTTTAATTATTCTAATTTTATATGCCAAGTAATCACTTATCAAGATTAATGGGCTCAAAATGTTCAATGAGAAAAAAAAAAAAAAATGAAAACAGGGAGGGTGAGAATATTGCAAATAAATCAATAGTGTTTTCATTTGAAATTCTAGCCTGCTGTGCTGAAAAGCAACACATTTGAGTGTAAGTGGAAAATTACAGTCATTAAAAGCAATCAGCCTGATTGAATATTATGGCTGGAGTCAAGAAGCCGTGATTGTGAGATCCACTCCAAATGAGATCAGATTGGCACAAAGCCAAGATACACTTAACTGAATTTGAGCCCAAACTCTGTAAGTCCAGGTGCAGTATCCCTTTAAGGCAAGTATTACTATTACTACTTAAGTGTATAACTTGGCCTGCACCTTTTGTTGTATGAGTATGAATGATACCTCAAATCATGCAGATTGTTGAGCATAGGTGTGCTGTTACTGTTCTAAGCTCATGATTTTCATCATACATTTTGCCTTTTGACTTGCATTAAAAGAGGAACCCGAGCCATATCTAGCCAATATCGTAGAGCTCTTTTGACTTGGTCCAGTAAGCAACCACCCAGAACACCCTAGCATTGTGCTGTTATTGCATTGTGCTGTAACACTTTTAGAACACAAAAACGCATGAAATTGAGCTTGCGTGGCTTGAAGTTACACTCGCTTAATTGCATCTTTCTAACTGGAATCACATCTCTGGGCTCCATTTCTGTCATTTTCCCTCTGCTACCCCATGGTGTGATTGGCATTACTGTTAACGCAGAACTACGCAGGGGAGCTGGCAACCCTAATTTGTCCACTAAATGCCAAGACCCTTGAGAAATTATTTGTGTATTATGTTTTTTCTTAATAGAAACACCATCAAATGTGTTAAAAATGCTTTAGAATAATTGATGTAGAGCAGAATAAGCTGCTCATCTGTTTTTGTTGTTGTTGTTGTTGTTGTTGCTGTTTGTTAACCTACTTGTTCTGATTCATTTTATCTGGTGTAATATTTACATGTACAGGCACTACTCTCATAAACACTCTCACTCTTAATAATCTGAGCCACTGAACGCATCTTTACAGCGTTAATATTTTAAATGGCATATTGACTGAGTAAATATCTCATGATCTATTGCTCAGTTCATCGCTCTCTAAATGCAGTCATGGTGTCAGCGCTTTCGTATGGCTCCTGGCATGTTTGGAATTTGTTGGATGTTCTCGCTGTTTCATTCGTTCAAGATGGAGGGAGACGCTGAAAGCTTCATTTACTCCACAGACGTTTGTTTCAGGTCAATCTGTCTCTATTATGGCTGCATTAGAATACTTTATTTGGCCTTTGTTAACTAAACTCTTTAGCATTAACCTACCCAGGGGTCAACTATATGGATTTTTTTCTGCTGGCCTAATTAGGCTAGTAGTTCGTGTTTTTACATTTTCCCTGGCTCCAACAATGACAACATCAAAATAAGGATCAATTTGTAATTGATGTAACTTTGCTATGTAATTTTATATGTTCCAAAAAAATATAAAAAATAGAATTGATTAGACTAGAAGCTTTTATTGCCACACAGCAAGCTGGTGGATATTGTTGTAGGTACAGCAACGTAGCACACTGTACATCGCTGTTCAAAGTGACAAAGTGCACATGAGCAAATATGTGGCAATACAACAATACAATAAAAATACAATATACAATCCAATACAACGTAAGACAATACAATATACAACTACATTTACATTATACAAAAAACTGTACACTATACACTGATGAGCCAAAACATTATGATCGCCTGCCCAATATGCTATTGGTCCCTCCACGTGCCGCCAAAACAGCACTGACCTGCCGAGGCGTGGGCTCTACAAGGGGTGTACCTGGTCTGCAACAATGTTTAGGTAGGTGGCACGTGTCAAATTGACGTCCACATGAATGGCCGGACCCAGGGTTTCCCAGCAGAACATTGTCCAGAGCATAACACTCCCTCCATCGTCTTGTCGTCTTCCCACAGTGCATCCTGGTGCCATCATTTCCCCAGGTAAACGGCGCACACGCACACGGCTTCCACGTAATGTAAAAGAAAATGGTACTCATGGGACCAGGCAACCTTCTTCCACTGCTCCAAGGTCCAGTTCTGCCAATTGTAGGTGCTTTTGATGGTGGACAGGTGCCATCATGGGCACTCTGAATGTCTGCGGCTACGCAGCCTCATATGTAGCAGGGTGCAATGCATTGTGTGTTGTAACACATTCCTCCCATAACCATCATTAAAATTTTCTGTGACTTGTGCCACAGTAGACCTTCTTTTGGTTCGGACCAGATAGGATAGCCTTCGTTGCCCTCTCACATCGATAAGCCTTGGGCACCCAACACCCCGTCACCGGTTTGTGGTTTGTCCCTCCTCGGACCACTGTCGGTAGATACTCACCACTGCTGACCGGGAGCACCCCACAAGCCTTGCTGTTTCTGAGATGAGAGCTCTGACCCAGTCATCTGGCCATAACAATTTGGCCCTCCTGCCCATTTCTCCTGCATTCAACATGTTGACTACGAGAACTGATTGTTCACTTACCATCTGATCTACCCAGACCTTGACCTGTGGCCTTGCTAGGAGATGATCAATGTGATTCGCTTCACCTGTGAGTGGTCATGATGTTTTGGCTCATCTTTGTCCAACAAAGTGCAAGGTACAATGATAGACAATATCCAGTATACAGAAACGATACAGTTATTGCAAAACAGTGCAGATAGATTATAAAGCGATACAGAAGGACATAGGAGGCCCAAAAGACTGTTTATATTCTGTTTTAATTTTCAATAATAGTGGGACAGTAATGATAGTAGAAATAGTTTGATTCGATATACAGTTGCAATCAAAATTATTCAACTCCGCTGACCAGCAATACATTCTGGTGATGTGAATTAAAACACATCAACTAAAACCTCAGTAAACAAAGTACGTTTTTAATACACATTTGAGTGATTTTGAGAACAAAGAGTTCAGTTTACCCAAATTTTAAAATAAAAAATAACTAATTCTCTCCACAAATGTCATGTCAAACATATTCAACCCCCAAAGTCAATCATTTGTGGAGCATCCTTTATCCTTAATAACAGCAAATAAATGTTTCACGTAAGTGTTCTCAGGCTTCGGACACCTCTCTATTAGAATTGTTACACATTTCTCATGAGCAAAAGCTTCCAGCTCATTGACATTCTTTGGTTTCTGTGCTGCCACTGCTTCCTTGAAATCCCAACAAAGGTTTGCAATGGGATTTTAATGATGGACTGAAAGGGCCATTTAAGGACATTCCATGACCTATCCCTGACCCAGATTTTGGACAACTTGGATGTATCCTTGGTGTTATTGTCTTGCTGAAAAGTCCAGTGATCACCGAGCTTCAATTTACACACTGAAGGCATCACATTTTTCATGCCAAAATGGCCTGATACCTGAAAGAATCCATGGTGTCAGTCACATAGTCAGGATAGCCGTTTCCTGCAGCCACAAAACACCCCCATAACAGGACTGACCCACCTCCATGCTTGACTGTGGGGATGGTGTCGTTCTTGTCATCACCTTGTCATCTTACTCCAGACGTACTGCAGACCCATGGGTCTAAAACTCATTTTCAGTTTAGTGTCATACGTCTATAAAACCTTCTTCCAGGACTCCACAGGTCTTTCCTAATTACTTCTTGAATATTCAAGTCAACATTTCCCTTGGTGAAGTTTTGCTTTCTTCCATACCCCAAGAAGGTTGCTGTTGTACCATATTTAAGAAATGTATGAATGGTGCTGCCAACTTTGTCTATTGGAAATTGAAGTGCCTTGGAAATGTACTTTTAGCCATGACTTTTCTTGTGTAATGAAATAATCTCCTCTATTAGCTTTTGAGACAGCTTATTTTCAATTGCATTTTTTGCATAGAAATACATTTTTGCTTACAATGAAAAACGTAAATTTTAAAAGTTAAATATGTGCCATTGCAGATTGATGGCTTAATTTTGTTTTTAAACAATTACTTGTGTAGCCTTACATATTTAAGAATCAGCTACATGCAATAGGGGTTGAATAATTACAGACATGGCTGTATTTAAAAAAAAATCCTGCTGTTTACAAATATTAGGTTATATATTCACACTATGACTTTGAATGTGTCACTCAACTGATGTAAAGTTTAAAAATTCTGGGTCATAAGAAAAGCTTACCTTTGTAAATCCTTACTGTCTTGGGGAGGTTGAATAATTTCGATTGCAACTGTATATATATGATTTGATTCTGATTCATTTGGGTGTATTTTAGTTATCATGCCCATTTTGCTTCTCAGAAATTCTCTCTCAGACAATGCTAAAAATTATACAGGTAACCTTCTGGTGACACATCCTGAAAATATTGATAAAAAAAATAAAATAATTAACAACAGTGTCTAAACTGCTGTTCGATTGCTATTTATTAAGCAGATATGATAATCAACACAACCAAAACTTAAGTAAGCTTTAAAGTAAAAGTAGAATTAGGGATTTTAAGAATAAATCTCGGGATAGTTCAAATGAAAATCTTGATTAATCAAAAAACTAATACTTTTTACCTTGCCTTTAGTGAACATCTCCTTTTGTGTTCTATGGGAGAAAGTAGTAGTTTGGAGCAACATGCGGGTGGAGTAAATAATGGCAGGATTCTCATTTTTGGGTGAACTATTGCTTTGACATTTAGCTTTGGTGCTATTTTTGTTGCAGGCAGAAATAGGGATTCTACCAAGAAATCTGTCCCAAGGTAATATAGTCTGCTTCTGATTTATCCTATGGGTTTAAAATGCTTCTTATCCTCTTCTGTGAGCACATAATACAGCTCAGGTGTTCTTACCCACAATCCTTTGCTCATTCTACTTAGTAAAGCCGGGAAAGATTATTGATGATTAATTTTCTCATTGGCTGACTTTTAAGGTGTCTGCAGTTGGATTTACTTTTCAAAAGGAAATCTCACCTCAAAGGCAATTGGTTTTTAGTTCATTAGTGTATGTGACAGCGACATCCAGGAGATTTTTACTGATATTCTGCAAAGACAAATGATATTCCACTCAAATTACGTGGTCTAATGAAAGCTTTTCTTCACAGATTGCTGATGTGCTGAAAAAAATAAAGCCAAAGGTCCTCCTAACTCTGGTAAAAATCTATTTTTGTTTATTCAAGTCTTTTATTAATATAGTTTTGATGTCAAATTTTAGTATGACACTTTCCTAACTAGATGCGACATAATAAAACCTTCCATGTTGCACAAACAATCTCTTCCATGTAATTTTTTTATCCTTACCAAGACAAGCAACAGGACATGTGGTCAGGTGCTTGTTTTCTATTTCTGCTATCACGCAGAGTAGCCCAGGCCACAGTGAAATTTAATTGGTCAAAAATCCTTCTCCACATAACTGTTTATTAAATGTTGTGCCTTGTTGAATATCTGTGAATTGAACTTGCACATAAATATTTAGCAATTCGTAAAAAACCTCTTATCAAACTAGCAAATATGCTAAATTGATCAAGCTCAGGGAGTTAGTATACAGTAGCCTATATAAAATCACGTCTTTAGAATAAATGTATTCTTAATATTAAATATATCCCCCAAAATATTTTAAATAGTTCAAATATACATTTGGCCATCTAAAATCAATGAATAGCCTAAATCTATCTCACCTGCATACACCCACATACAGCATGGGCACGTTTGGACTAAACGTCATCTTATGCAATTTATTTTAGTTTTATTTATTTTTTTAATTATTATTTTTCTCCCCAATTTGGAATGCCCAATTCCCAATGCTCCCTAGCAACCGGGCCAATTTGGTTGCTTAGGAGACTTGGCTGGAGTCAATCAGCACGCCCTGGATTCGAACACGCAACTCCAGTTATTTTAATTATTTAATAATTGTTTAATTATTATATTTTAATTATTTCTTTTAATTTCAGATCTGCTTCTCAGTCAAAACCTTTCAGCATCAAATGTATTAATGCATCATACATAACGATAATTCAGTGAAGGCTTGGAAACAACTGAGAAATGTTTTTTTTTTTTTTTTTTACTTTGATATTTTTCCTTGCATTTGGATTAATCATGCATGTTTATGTAGTAATTATACAGCTCTGGAAATAATTAAGAGACCACTGCAAAATATCAGTATTGCTGGATTTACTATTTATAGGTATGTGTTTGAATAAAATGAAATTTTTTGTTTTATTCTATAAAGTACTGACAACATTTCTCCCAAATTCCAAATAAAAATATTGTCATTTAGAGCATTTATTTGCAGAAAATGTCAACTGGTCAAAATAACAAAAAAGATTCAGTGTTTTCAAACCTCGAATAATGTAAAGAAAGCATGTTCATATTCATTTTTAAACACAATACTAACCCTAGACCCTGTCATGGCCAGCCCAATCTCCAGACCTGAATCCCATTGAAAATCTCTGGAATGTGATCATGAGGAAGATGGACGGCCACAAGCCAGCAAACAAATCCGAGCTGCTTGAATTTTTGCGCCAGTAGTGGCATAAAGTCACCCAACAGCAATGTGAAAGACTGGTGGAGAGCATGCTAAGATGCATTAAAGCTGTGATTGAAAATCAGGGTTATTCCACCAAATATTGATTTCTGAACTCTTCCTAAGTTAAAACATTAGTATTGTGTTGTTTAAAAATGAATATGAACTTGTTTCCTTTGCATTATTCGAGGTCTGAAAACTCTGCATCTTTTTTGTTATTTTGACCAGTTGTCATTTTCTGCAAATAAATGTTCTCAATGACAATATTTTAATTTTGAATGTGGGAGAAATTTTGTCAGTACTTTATAGAATAAAACAGAAAATTTCATTTTACTCAAACACATACCTATAAATAGTAAATCCAGAGAAAGATCTGTATATAGTTGTCAAAAAGCTATTCAGCATGTCACGGAATGCTACATCCACAACGGGCAATTAGGCAAAGAAATGTGTGATGCAGGAGTTTCCTTCAGGATCAAAGCACATGCTTATCATGTTCTACTAAAAAGAGTAAAGCCCCATTTGTTTTGGCAACAGGAAGTAGTGTAATTCTGAAAATTCACTGTGATGTACTCTTTGGTCTTTGGTTTCATGAAAAATATTACTGGAACAAAATTATCTGGTTATTAACCTACTACCAGCATTTAAAAATAAAGTTTGCACTCTGGATCAATTGACAGTTTCCTCTCCTTGAACAGTTTTTAGTCCCTGACCATGTTAACTTTGTACAAAAGCCCAAATTTCCTTGCTTTCATTGAAGCACACAAGAATTAAGATACTCTTTTGGACCCCACTGTATATTAGACACAATTTGATGTCCTGCAGTTATAGTCTTATTACTTTTGGTTATTAAGATAATTGTCAAGTATGAATTGCAATAATATGCTGTGAAATGCTTTTAAATATGAACAGGCTCTGGCCAACTCAAACTCAAATTTATAGCATTGATCGAGAACACTTTCATCCTCTTCATTGGAAGTTAATAGGAATTAATTTCATTTTGATATTGAGGTGTACAGACTGCAAATGACAGTGTGTCTTGAGTGCTGTTATAGTTTTGGATAATGAGAAGATTTAAAGGGGGTTTAGTATCTTTTTCTGTCTTTTTTTCTAGTGGGGAGTGAACACGGATAGTAGCAGCATCTGTCGTGAGGCGTCCTTTGAAGGAATCAGCCAGTGTGTATCATCCATTATTCAGTGTTCTGATCCTAAAACTCATTTCTGGAAAAGTAGCAGACCAATCCTCCATGTGCATGGATTAAATGATAGAGTCGTTTGGACTGCAGCATCAAAAATACTTCTGATACACTTAGTGAGAAATTATTCCACAGAAATTAGTGATTTGACCATCGTTGTATTAATGAGATGTTTTTAGGGGTCAATGATATGCAGTGGCACTATATGGCCAAAAGTACAGAATATCTACACCCCCTTCTAATTAACAGGTTTGGCTATTCCAGTAGTTTCTGTGAGAGCTTAATGCTATCCCATACGATGACATTCTTGTAAATAGTGTGGTTTAAACTTTGTTACAACAGTTTGGAGGTGGGTCCTTTTCTGTTCCAGCATTACACCTTTGCACATAATGAGATCCATAAAGACATGGTTTACTGAGTCTGGTGTGGAAGATCTTGACTGCCCTGCACAAAGCCCAGACCTGAACCCTATTGAACACCTTTGGGTGTCCACATACTTTTAACCATATAGTTACACATGTGCAAAGTTGTGAAATATAATCATTGTATTCCTGTTGGTTTCATGCAATTTTGAAAAACAATTTCTAAAAAATATTTTCAAGTTTCAGGTGAAACTCACCACGTGCCCCAAAGAGAATGAGAACCACATTATAGCGACCACGAGGAGGTTACCCCATGTGACTCTGCCATCCCTAGGATCCGGGCAATTTGGTTGCTTAGGAGACCTGGCTGGAGTCACTCAGCATGCCCTGGATTCAAACCAGGGGTGGAAGTCAGGGTCTTTACTCACTGAGCTACCCAGGCCCCCCTCTTTTATATATCTTTAATAAAAACAGCTGTAGACCTGACATTTATATCAGAGCACACTGTTTTAGAAGTCATAACACTGAAACCTTTTAACGAATTGTGTTTCACAAGTGTTTCCAAGTCGTTCCTTCGTACAGCCGAGACATGATTGGCGTCTTAATGGGGCTAAAGCATAAAACAGCGAATTGTCTCATTGTTAAAGTCCAAATGAACAATCAAAACAAGTTAGCAGTTATTCCAATTTGTAAACGTTTTCTTTTGATCAAAGGTAAAATCGGCAGCAATTACTGCCTTTTCATGTAGTTCATTAGAATGTCGATTTGTTTCATCTTTGTTGTTTTGTTTATCATTACATCTTTTATTTTTTTTTTTATGTTTTAGAAGATGAGGTTCTTTATTCACAAAAATGGGCTGTTTACATAGACTGCGTTCTTGCATTTAAAAAAGATAGACGGCGCGCAATGGAATGGAACAAAACGCAGATGTCTTTCATGTTAAAATAACTTTTTAACTGTTGTCTTAAAAAGTGGTGCTTATGTGCAAGATGCTGAAAGAACAGAGAGATGCGTCGCTACGGTCAGAGATTTCCATCCAGTGCATGTTTATGTAGTCCAACAAATTAAAAATAGATGGACACAAGAACAGATCCTGTGTGAACGGCCCCTAATGCATTTGTTTGCTTTGTCACAAAAATACTATTTCCTTTAGGAAATTCCTTTTATTTCTTTTTTTTTTTTTTTTTTCACTCTTATATTTGTATTAAATTAGCGGAGCATCATCAAGAATTTCAGCGCTGGAACAGAGTCAGTTTGTTATTATGGTTTTCCTCATGTAATGTGAATCAATGGGAGAGGAAAAAATAGTCCAATAAATGATATTTAAAAAAACACTTTACCATGAGAGAGTCATTTTTGGAAGAAATACCAAATCTTCCAGCTAATTTAAAGCAGAAGCACTCTTTTTCGTGGCTGAGAGCTCTTTTCTCTCATGACTAAAGGACGACAACATCTACCACAAACAAACCCGACTGTCTTTCTGTCTCCCTCTCTGTGTGTCTCTCAGCCCTCCTGGGCAGCTCTATAAGGCCGGGCGTTTGGCTGTAATGGTTTGCGTGCCTCTCTCGATGTTGTGTACATTAGGTTTCCTCCTCTATTACCAGCAGAAAAGCAGGTTCATTATGGTTTCGCTTCACCCGCCTGCTAACTTTGTTTTTGCAGGTTTTTCCCCCTTTACTTATTATCCCAAGATTTCCAGATAGGGTGAAGTGATTGCTCCACCATGATGAAGCATTTCGCAAATATTCAAGACCTGCACACAGAATGGACACATTTAACTGTTGAAAAACAAAAACAAAACATAAACAATCAAGACTAGTCTAAAGTGTTTTGCTGGTTTAAACCTGTCCAGCTGGTCTCCCAGCCTGGTGTTCATATAGTTTAATTGTTCATTCATCTGGTCTTTCAGCCTGACTAGCTGATAAGTTTCCAAAACCTGTCAAAAGCCAGCAAACCAGACTAGCCTGGCCAGTGGAAACCAGCTTGGTGGCTAGATAAGAACGCCAGACACCAATTATCAATTAAGAGATATAAATACTTTTTTTCCAAAGCAGACCACAAATTTACTGATGGGTGGTTCATTAAAAATTATTTTGGCAATTAATGCTTATCACAGGATTGAGTGGTTAATTTAGTAACATGTGCTGACAGCAGACGTTATTGTGTTTTCACAAACATGAAACAACCCATATTGACATGAAAATTATATTCAACGAGAAAAAAAATGTTGAATGGAACTTGATTTTATCCATCATGAATTGATTGGAGCATAAAAAGTGTGTTCTCCATGCCAGAATGGAGCCAGGTGATTGGAGGGGTTAAAAACACAGAGAGGGCTTGTTGATGTCAGTTGATGTCAGTCATCAATACAAGATCTCGGCCAAAAATGTATGCAACTCTGGACGGAAATAAATGTTGTGACATTGCATAAGGTTGCCAAAACAATGCCACGACGATTGCGTGCCGTAATTAATGCTAAAGGCGGTCACATGAAATATTAGATTATGCAACTTTTTTTCTTC
Source organism: Myxocyprinus asiaticus (assembly GCF_019703515.2). NCBI lineage: Eukaryota > Metazoa > Chordata > Actinopteri > Cypriniformes > Catostomidae > Myxocyprinus > Myxocyprinus asiaticus. Next base: position 9,403,110 of record NC_059361.1, read on the forward strand.
TAACGCCAAACAGCAATCCTCAGTATAGACAAATAAATAGTAATTTATTTTAATTTTGTCTCCAAAACAAACCACATATTTATTTATATATGCATGGAGAATCCTACTTATGTGGTTTTCATGATCTTTGTGTTAGTATTGTGCTTTGGAATAGAGCTCCTGATAAGAATCGTATTGCTGATCGTAACCATGGGTTACAGTCGTGTGTGTGTGTGTGTGTGTGTGTGTGTGTGTGTGTGTGTGTGTTTTAGAGCAGTGATATATTTAGATGTGTTATTAGCTTCACGTTGGCAGAGTCAGAGAAGGTAATTTCAAGATGCTTCTGTAATGCAAGCAGCATGGTTAAGACATAAACGAAGACAGTCAACCAGGAATAGCCTATGAAGGTGAAGAAAAAACTTTCTTACAAGAGACAAAGTGCTGATTTCTCTGACGTCAATGCTGGTGGGTTTGGACTATATTTAAGATTGTAAGTTCAGACATGCTTATCATGTCTTAGGTCTTGTCCACACACATACAGATATTTCTGAAAATGCAGGTTTCACCCTAAATAATCCTGTCCACAGTCTACACCAACAGTGTTTTAGAAAATCTCTCAGTCTGTACTACAATGCAAAAAAACATATTATCCCGGCCGGGGAGGTTTAGTTATAATAAACGGACACAATATATGCATGACTTGTAAACATCAAACCAACATCAGCTAACCACAATAAAACAAACCAGCATTCCACCATTGCTGTCATATTTCATGCCCAGTATTTAGAAACAACCATTGCCTTTTGAAAATTGTGTTCATTATGTCAAAATAGAATCTTACTCCAAAATCATCCATTTCACCTGTCTACAAGCATAACGGAAAACAGCATTTTGAAAAGTCTCCACTTTGGAAGGCTTTTTCAGAAGTTCTTCATTCTTGAATATACACCGATCAACCACAACATTAAAACCACCTGCCTAATATTGTGTTGGTCCTTCTCATCCCAAAACAACACCAACCCGCTATTCATATTGACACAATTGTACAGAGTGGTTATCTGAGTTATCGTAGACTTTGTCAGTTCGAAACAGTCTGGCCATTCTCCGTCCTCTCTCAACAAGGCATTTCCATCTGCAAAACTGCCACTCACTGGATGTTTTTTGTTTTTGGCAAAACAAAGTCTACGGTATCTGAGATAACCGCCCTGTACAATTGTGGTGAGAAGAACAGCATCTCAGAATGCTATTCTGAGATGCAGGTTGGCACTGTTTTGGTGGCACGAGGGGGACCTACACAATATTAGGCAGGTGGTTTTAATGTTGTGGCTGATCGGTGTATATACTAGGGCAGGCAATTGATTACATTAATTGAATTAATCACAAACATCATTAATTGCTGAGAAATGTCCCCAAATATAATAAGTCATATAAATAATACTTAATCATTCAAATATTTATAAATATACATAGGGCCTATACTAAATATATAATATGGGTTGAAATTTAGTTTGAAATTGCATTATTGTGGCAGTTGAATAAAGCATTGGTTAGACAATACAAAAAGTAGCTTAAGAACTTAATTTATTGTTTATTTTATTCACATATCATTGAACAAACCAGCAGTTTACAGCAATCTGTTTTACATTGAGTTCGTCAATGTGTCCAGTTCTCACAGTATGCATTCCATCTGCACTATTTTTAATTGTCACTCTGTGTACATGTGTGTGCCTCAGACGGACGCATTTGGAGCGTCTTACTGGTATTCGGGGTCATTGTTGGGATTCGGGGCTGATCTCGCTGGTTTTGTGTGTATGTGTGCATGATTGTGTCACTCACGTTGTTTGGCTGTTTGACAGCTTGCACGTGTTTTATCCCTGTGTGTGTGCACGTGTTGCTTTTCCCTGCTCTCCTGTGTTGCGCGTGGCTGGCACTCCATGGAGACGACTACCCGTGCTGACACACTCGTTATTGTTTTCACCTGTGGCTCGTTTAGCCTTTCCTTTGTTTCTCTGTTTTGCTCAGTGAGTTGTCGGACTGTCTTAGTGTGCATCGCTCAGTACTCCGTCCCGGTTTAGTTACTACTAAATTTCTGTCCGTTGGATATTTCCTCGTATCTGTTGGATTATTCTCCTGTTTTTCTCTTTGGTTCTGCTGGTCTCTTACTCCCCCCTTCTCTTAATTTTTTGGATTTCCCAGTTTATTGAACTCTGTTTCTCTGTGTTTTTGCCAGCCTAGTTTGTGCACCTCCTCATTTCCCTCAGACCCCAGGAACTGGTCGGCGAAACTCCTGCAGCCTCTGCCTGTGCCTTCGAGGCCCTGGTCACACATCGCCCTTGACTTCATCACGGGACTGCCCCAGTCATCATGACGGTGGTGGACAGGTTCTCGAAGGCAGACCACTTTATCCCTCTCCCGGGGCTCCCTTCAGCTCGTGGGACAGCGGCTGCTGTTGTGGACAAGGTCTTTCGGATCCATGGTATTCTGTTGGATGAGGTCTCCGACAGGGGCCCTCAGTTTGTGTCCCACTTTTGGAGGGAGTTTTGCAGACAGTTGGGGGCCACGGTTAGTTTGTCTTCTGGCTTTCATACCCAGACCAACGGCCAGATGGAGCGAGCCAACCAAAGTCTAGAGGGGATGCTTAGTTGTGTGTTCACTCAGAATCCCTCATCCTGGTGCGAGCGGCTTCCGTGGGTGGAATATGCATACAACCCGTTGCCGGCATCATCCACGGGGCTCTCTTCCTTCCAGTGCAGCGTCGGGTATCAACCTCCTCTTTTCCCTGATCGTAAATCCGATGTTGTGGTACCCTCGGCCCACGATTTCATCCAGTGCTGCCGTCGCACATGGAGACAGGTTAGACAAGCTCTCCTCAGGGTGAGAGGTCGAATTAAGACTTGGGCGGACAGGTATCGGACTAAATCTCCCACATATACTGTTGACCAGAAGGTCTAGTTCTCGTCTAAAGACATTCCACTCAAAGTTTCTTCTCACAAACTCACACCAAGATTTTTCAGCCCATACCTCATTGTTAAAGTTCTCAGTCTGTTGTCTGTCTACCTTAAGCTGCCTCCTGCCCTGAGGAGCATTCACCCTGTATTCCGCATTAGCAAAATTAAGCCCTTCTTCAGGTCTCCACTGCATCCCTCCACCATCCACGATCCGCTTCTACCTCACCTTATTGACAGGACCCGTGCTTTTACCGCCAGCAGGCTCCTGGATGTGAGGCTCCTGGATGTGAGACTCCTGGACCGATTCTTGATCGATGAAATTCAATCTGCATCGAAGGTCAGTTCTTCCTGGAACGTCGTGTTGGGATTCAGGGCTGATCACGTTGGTTTTTTGTGTGTATGTGTGCGTGATTGTGTCACTCGTGTTGTTTTGCTGTTTGACAGCTATCACTTGTTTTCTCCCCGTGTGTGTGCGTGTTGATTTTCCCCACTCTCGTGTGTCACGCGTGGCTGGCGCTCCATGGAGACAATTACCCGCACTGACACTCGTTATTGTTTTCACCTCTGGCTCGTTTAGCCTTTCCTTTATGTTTCTCTCTTTTGTTCAGTGGGTTGTTGGACTGTCTTAGTGTGCATCGCTCAGTACTCCGTCCCCGTTAGTTACTACTAAACTTCTGTCAGTTGGATTTTTCCTCAGATCTGTTGGATTATTTTCCTGTTTTTCTCTTTGGCTTTGTGCATCTCCTCATTTCCCTCAGACCCTGGGAACTGGTCGGCAGAGCTCCGCCTCCCCCTCCCCCTCCCCCCATTATGCTTGGACAGAGCGTTGATCGGCTCTGCATCTTCTTCCTGGGTGGTCCTACTCGTGTTCTGGTGGCCTCCAGTGGTTCCATTCCTGCATCGCCCCTTGTGTCAGTTCCATTCTGTCATCCCTCCGTGTCAGCACGTTTTCTCTGCCTACCAGCTAGAGTTTTGCCTTGCTGACTTCCAATAAAATGTTTTTGCGTCATTCTGCTTGTGGGTCCTCTTCACTGCCTGACAATCATAATCGCCACATTTTTAGGATGCTTTTTGTTAAGTTAAAAGTTGTGGAAACTTTTAAAATTGTATCTCAAGATTCCTGTGTTAGCTTGTGTTGCTAGAAGGGTTTGCATTAAAATACTTGTGTGGAGTATGATTCGAGTCTGAGGCTAATGAGCTATATAACTTTATGCTTTGCGTTGTGCCTAGCAACACCCTTTAACTGTGGTAAAATCACTGTAACACACAGCCTGTTCTGGCTTATTGCTTTTATTTAAAATCTCATTTTTAATTATTGTGTTTGCCCTTACCTGTGCTGTGTATGTTTATGCACAATTCTTGTGATGATGTTTTAACAGTCTTTCTCTTTCTCTCTCTCTCTCCCTCCCTGAAGACTGATATGGAGCTGGAAGTTCTACGTTATACCAACCGTATTTCCAGCAAAGTTCATAAAGAGGTAAAACAAAAAGGACACCTCATGGTTCATTCCCAGGGAGGACCGGCCTGTTCATAGGTCACACTTTAGGAATGATATTCAGGGTGTGTAGCTGCTTTCCGACATGGACTAATAGGAACCCGTGAGGCACAGACTGCTCAGTGTGGGTCACATACTGTACGTTTGGCTCAGTGTTTTGGGGGAATGAGATGAAGATATAAAGGATGTTCCAGATGGAAAAAAAGCTCCTATAAACTCTCCTAACAAAAACACAGTACTTACGGTCCTAACGCTGCATTCACTGTCGGTGAATTAACAATGGAACCCTGACTCCATCTGCTATAAACTGTAAGTAATGCATTTTAAGTGTAAGAGGGAGGAAGTTCAAGCTCCGTTCCACAGTCTAGTGAACTGCCTACCTACAGTATATAAGTGTTTTCATAATTTTTAATTAACTATTTCATTCACTAGTAAATGATAGAAGGTACTTCCTTCTATGTCAAAATTTACTGTCTTTCCCAATATTTATGTTTTGTAGTGATGAGAGTATTATGTTGTTAACTTAGCAACACACTGACTTCAGCTCCATTAACCAATTTTTACCATGTTGAAATCCATTCCCCCAGATCAGTGCAGAAAATCTGAAAAAGTCTGCAGATTCTGTCTGGCCCTGCTTATGAGATTCCTTCTTGGTTAAGAAGCTGGCTTTTCCGTAGATAACTAGGCAGCTCATTAGGTTTTGGAACCAAGTGTTAGTGTCCTAAGTCAAGAATTAAGTTTTCAACACACATATAATAATGTTAAGCTTTTCTTAGACTGCTCTAGTGAAGAATGGAAGGAAATTCTTGAAATATGCTCTGTTAGGAAGTATTTATTAAGAGAACATGACATTTTAAATGTTTGTTTTTGAAAGTGCAGGGCAGTCAAGCAGTAGATATAAATGAAACTCTGGGAGAGTTAGAATAATTGAAAAATTCAGATTGATAGTCCTGGTTTGTGGTGGAATAACTGCCTGATATCCGTTAATGAATGAAAAAGCTTTTGAAGTGTGTAAGATGTTAATTGTACAGCATGTCATTTGAAAATGAATTAATACTGCAAGTGTAAGCTCGGATCATATTTAAGATGGTAATTGCTGGCTTTAAAATTGATTATTACATCAAAAGGCATGTTAAACATCAATTTATGTCACAATTTTTAAATTCTATAAAATAATACACCTAAGAAACAGATTAGCCTTAAAGGAATAGTTCACCCAAAAATGACATTTCTGTCATCATTTACTCACCCTCATGTAATTCCAAGCCTGCTGTTATGTTTTCCGTGGTTCACAGATTTCAGAGCTGGAAGGGAAGATTTTCAGTGACTAATGAGTAAAATTTTTGTCTGTTTCTTACACAAAGCTATTGTATGACTTCAGCAGAATTAGAATATATAGTTCGTATGCACTAATTTGTTTTTATAACTTATGATATAAATTATTTATTTTTGGTAACACTTTACAATATGGTTGTATTTGTTAACATTAGTTTACTATATTAGTTAACCTTAACAATACACATTAACAATACATTCACAGCACGTATTAGTCGTGTTTATTTTTAATTTCAACACATTCATACTAATGCATTTTTAAAATTACAAGTTGTATACCTTAACATTAGTAAATGCATTATGAACTAACTTGAACTAGCATTGAACAATTATATTTTCATAAATCAAAATTAATAAATGCTGTAAAAAAATGTTATTTGTTAGTTCATTATAACTAATGCATTAACTTATGTTATCAAATACAACTTTATTGTAAAGTGTTAGCTTCTTTGGGGGGGAGTTTGACAGACATGTCTGTATGAACAATCTTTCTATGAGAAAAGTGCTGCTTGAACATTTTTTCAGAAATTCTAATGTTGTGTTCCACAGAAAAAATAACAGCATTCAAGTTTGGTCATGGAGTAAAAAATAATAGAATGATAGAATTTTGGGGTTCATCTTTGGGGGAACTATTCCTTTAAAACTGTAGAAAATACACACAGATTTCCATTCCAATTCATTCTGCTCTGGTTAGGATCCAACCATGTTTACGGACGACATTGTAAAAGCGCAGCAAAATGGTTATTCTTGCGTTATGGAAAGGAAACCAGATAGAAAAATGACCTTGGCCAGCTGGGTCAATCTTCAGTTGAAGGTCTGGATGCATTTTGAGGCCTCCTCTTTTTGAATTCTCTGGTTTCCAGCAGTAAAGGCTGCGGCACATATTACCTGATATAGTTCTTCATAAGTGCCTGTTCAAGCGTGAGCTGATGAAGATAAACATCTGACGGCTGTAATCTCGCGTCTTCCATTATTACTGGATATTCCGTTTAAGAGGAACACGAGTCATGGCCACAATGGAAACAAATTGATCTCTTAACTCAGAAATGAGGGACTGGGATATAAAAGACACCCATTTCATGTAGAGTTCACTGCAGGGGCAGGAAACCATTGAGTAAAGAGTTGAAACTCAAGGCAGAGTTATCACAGTGATGGAAAATCTGGAAATATCAGAATTTAAAAATTGTGATATCCAGGCCTGGAAAAGTCAAACTAATAAAATCTTTAAAGTTATAGTTCAAGTCAGAAGTTTACATACACCTTAGCCAAATACATTTAAACTCAGTTTTTCACAATTACTGACATTTAATCATAGAAAACATTCCCTGTCTTAGGTCAGTTAGGATCACTACTTTATTTTAAGAATGTGAAATGTCAGAATAATAGTAGAGAGAATTATTTATTTCAGCTTTTATTTCTTTCATCACATTCCCAGTGGGTCAGAAGTTTTCATACACTGTGTTAGTATTTGGTAGCATTGCCTATAAATTGTTTAACTTGGGTCAAATGTTTTGGATAGCCTTCCACAAGTTTCTCTCAATAAGTTGCTGGAATTTAGGCCCATTCCTCCAGACAGAACTGGTGTAACTGAGTCAGGTTTGTAGGCCTCCTTGCTCGCACACGCTTTTTCTGTTCTACCCACAAATTTTCAGATTGAGGTCAGGGCTTTGTGATGGCCACTCCAATACCTTGACTTTGTTGTCCTTAAGCCATTTTGCCACAACTTTGGAGGAATGCTTGGGGTCATTGTCCATTTGGAAGACCCATTTGCAAACAAGCTTTAAATTCCTGGCTGATGTCATGAGATGTTGCTTCAATATATCCACATAATTTTCCTTCCTCATGATGCCAACAATTTTGTGAAGTACACCAGTCCCTCCTGCAGCAAAGCACCCCCACAACATGATGCTGTCACCCCCATGCTTCACGGTTGGGGTGGTGTTCTTCAGCTTGCAAACCAAACCCTTTTTCTTCCAATCATAACGATGGTCATCATGGCCAAACAGTTCAATTTTTGTTTCATCAGACAAGAGAACATTTCTCTAAAAACTAAGATCTTTGTCCCCATGTGCACTTGCAAACTGTAATCTGTCTTTTTTATGGCGGTTTTGGAGCAGTAGCTTCTTCCTTGCTGAGCAGCCTTTCAGGTTATGTCGATATAGGACTCGTTTTACTGTGGATAAAGATACTTGTCTACCTGTTTCCTCCAGCATCTTCACAAGGTCCTTTGCTGTTGTTCTAGGATTGATTTGCACTTTTCGCATCAACTTACGTTCATCTCTAGGAGACAGAATGTGTCTCTTTCCTGAGCGGTATGATGGCTGCGTGGTCCCATGGTGTTTATACTTGCATACTATTGTTTGTACAGATGAACATGGTACCTTCAGGCATTTGGAAATTGCTCCCAAGGATGAACCAGACTTGTGGAGATCCACAATTTATTTTGCTGATGTCTTGGCTGATTTCTTTTGATTTTCCCATGATGTCAAGCAAAGAGGCACTGAGTTTGAAGGTAGGCCTTTAAAATACATCCACAGATACACCTCCAATTGACTCCAATTAGCCTATCAGAAGCTAATTGTCTAATTGCCTAAAGGCTTGACATCATTTTCTGGAATTTTCCAAGCTGATTAAAGGCACAGTTAACTTAGTGTATGTAAACTTATGACCCACTGGAATTGTGATATAGTCAATTAAAAGTGAAACAATCTGTCTGTAAACAACTGTTGGAAAAAATTACTCGTGTCATGCATATAGTAGATGTCCTAAACGACCGGCAAAACCTATAGTTTGCTAATATTAAATCTGTGGAGTGGTTAAAAAATGTGTTTTAATAATTACAGGCTAAGTGTATGTAAACTTCTGACTTCAACTGTGTGTGTGTGTATATATATATATATATATATATATATATATATATATATATATATATATATATATATATATATATATATATGAGATAGAGCTGAATTCAGAAGTTTACATACACTTAGGTTGAAGTCATTAAAACTAATTGTTTTAACCACTCCACAGATTTAATATTAGAAAATTATAGTTTTGGCAAGTCATTTAGGACATCTACTCTGTGCATGGCATGAGTAATTTTTCCAACAATTGTTTACAGGCAGATTGTTTCACTTTTAACTGACTATATCACAGTTCCTTTGGGTCAGAAATTTACATACACTAAGTTAACTGTGTCTTTTAAGCAGCTTGGAAAATTCCAGAAAATTATGTCAAACCTTTAGACAATTAGCCAATTAGCTTCTGATAGGAGGTATACTGAACTGAAGGTGTACCTGTGGATGTATTTTAAGGCCTACCTTCAAACTCAGTGCCTCTTTGCTTGAGAGCATGAGCAAATCGAAAGAAATCAGCCAAAACCTCAGAAAAAAATGGTGGACCTCAACAAGACTGGTTCATCTTTGGGAGCAATTTCCAAATGCCTGAAGGTACCACGTTCATCTGTACAAACAATAGTATGCAAATATAAACACCATGGGACCACGCAGCCATTATACCACTCAGAAAGGAGACACATTCTGTCTCCTAGAGATGAACGTAATTTGGTGTGAAAAGTGCAAATCAATCCTAGAACAACAGCAAAGGACCTTGTGAAGATGCTGGAGGAAACAGATAGACAAGTATCTATATCCGCAGTAAAACGAGTCCTATATCGAAATAACCTGAAAGGCTGCTCAGCAAGGAAGAAGCCACTGCTCCAAAACTGCTATGAAAAAGCCAGACTACAGTTTGCAAGTCCACATGGGGACAAAGGTATTCCATTTTGGAGAAATGTCCTCTGGTTTAATGAAACAAAAATGTAACTGTTTGGCCATAATGACCATCGTTATGTTTGGAGGAAACAGGGTGAGGCTTGCAAGCCAAAGAACATCATCCCAACCTTGAAGCATGGGGGTGACAGCATCATGTTGCGGGGGTGCTTTGCTGCAGGAGGGACTGGTGCACTTCACAAAATAGATGGCATCATGAGGAAGGAAAATTATGTGGATATATTGAAGCAACATCTCAAGACATCAGTCCAGGAAGTTAAAGCTCGTCGCAAATGGGTCTTCCAAATGGACAATGACCCCAAGCATACCTCCAAAGTTACTAAAAGAAATATGAGAGCAGGGTTGGGAGGGTTACTTTTGAAATGTATTCCACTACAAATTACAGAATACATGCTGTAAAATGTAATTTGTAACTTATTCCATTAGATTACTCAAGGTCAGTAACGTATTCTAAATACTTTGGATTACTTCTTCAGCACTGGTAGATTTTTTTCATTTGTTTTGTCTATAAAACTCTGCCAGTACAGTAAGACAAAATACACATGTTAAAAATACATTCTCTGGAAAACCTAAATATCTTATGCAGTGTTGTTTCTAAAAAAGATCAATCTAATTGATCTTGTTTTGAAGATTTTTGATATTTTTACAGGAATACAATACAAAAATTCTTATCAAGAATAAGATTTTTGCCCTAATATCAAAGGTCTTACTAGAAAAGAAGAAATTATGATCCAACGTGAATTTGTCTTGATAAAAAAATATGATCGTGCCTGGTAACGTGCATGTAAAATGGCTAGAAATAGCATTTTAGCTTAGCGTAAAGCTGACAATTTACATAAGGTTTATTTCTATTTCTTCTGCTCCAAACTTACTTCAAACTTACTTCTCTGTCTGCTCGTATGAATGTAACACATCATAAGAAAGTGTTTCAGCGCTGTTCAAATGCACTTTGGATCGCATCATTTATTTGTATAAATGTTTTCCATCTGAAAGGACTAAATATTAAATGAAACAAATGACAATAAAATGCAAAGTAATCTCTTCATTAATCAAAATACTTTTTGAATGTAACTGTATTTTAATTACCAATGATTTAAATTGTAACTGTAGTGGAATACAGTTACTTATATTTTGCATTTTAAATACGTAATCCCGTTACATGTATTCCGTTACTCCCCAACCCTGCATAAGAGGCACCATTAAAGGATAAATGTTTCATTTCTGTGTCACTGGCATTACCAAATGGAATTGCAAAAATTATTGTTTTCAAACAGGTTTCCCAAATACTCCTCACATTTGCAATTGGTCAGACAAACAAATAGTCCCACCCCAAACTCACTCTATTGGTTGAGGCTGTGTTGCTGTGTTGGGCTGTTCAGGATGCTTAAACAAATGGAGCAATATTTAATAGCATCACAAATTCACAGTGTTATGCTTTTTGGGGAAATCAACCCACAAATGGTTTACTTGTATAGTTGACTCTGAAAAATTCCACACCTTACCTTAAAGGAAGCAAGAACATTACGTGGACCTAAATCACACCAGGAATTGTTCAATTCCTTATGATTCACATCTGTAGTTTGCTAAGCTAAGCTATGGGGTTGATAAGAAAATTGTGCTTTAGAAAGTATTGTCAGGCATGGAATAACTGTATGGTTTGGGAACCTTACTGTGAAGCTGAAATCTATGTTAATACATTTAGTACAGTCAGCAATGAAAATTATGGAACGGAAAGAGTACCACAACCTCCAGTCTCTATATGAGCAGTGCATACTTAGCCAGGTGAATGTCGAGTGGAAATGTCAAGTGATCATCCCATTTTTTGTACACACATTATGAATTGCTACCTTCTGGGAGCAGCCACAGAGGACCACATTGTAAATTAAATAGGTTTAAGAACTCGTTTGTGCCTGTATCAGTGCAAATTTTTAATAGCAGTTCACAATAGGGCTGCAACTAATGATTATTTTGATAATCGATTAATCTAACGATTATTCTGTGATTATTCTGTGATTATTGCAACGATTAATCATTAGCTCTTAACCGATTATTCAGCTTGTGCCCCGACTGAAAAGGTGGTATTAAACGTGCTTACTAACAATAAAGAGGACAAAATCATCTTTTAAAAATACCTCTAAATGACATTCAGTGAATTAAGGGGAAAAAATAATTTTTAAGTTTAATTCAGTAAAGAAATTCACTGCCAAAAAATCCTATTGTTATAAATTGTTAAAAAATTGTCTTGTTTTCCATTTAACATGTTCTAAAAATCCTTAAAACAAGATACATTTACTTGAGAAGCAACATATAAGATATTTAGACTTGCTTTAAGAGAATGTATCTTAAATATAAGTGTATTTTGTATATAAGTGTATTTTTTCACTTGGTTATACTTCTGCGAGTGCAGTAAAGACAAAATATACTTATATTCAAGAACCATTCTCTAAAAGCAAGTCTAAATATCTTATATGCTTTTTTTTTTAAAGGATTTTTAGATATTTTTAAATATTTGTATTTTTAATATTATATTCAACATTCTCAGATAACAAATTTTTCTTCTGCAGTATAGCTGCTAAAGAAAATGTCGCTGTTTTAAAGGAGTTTTAGATATCTTGATTGGAAAACAAGCCAAAACAAAAACAAATCAAAAACGTATTTTGTTGCAGTGTATAATGGGGCGAAGACTACCTTCTCTCACCTTTCTGTTTACTTCTATACATCTTTAACTCACAAAAAAAACAAACTCTCTCTTATTAATAAAGCTGCGTATTGCCAATTTTCTTCACAATAAGAAATGCACAGTGACATATATAATGATTCAATAAGTCGCGAGCCATCAGTCGCAAGTTTTGCTCCAGCGGAGCGGCAGCTCCAGCTCTACTTATTCCACAACGAGAGTACTTCTCTATTTACTTATTTTGTATTTTTGCATTATAATTCCCTCATAATTTGCGATCTACATCACCTGAAGCTGTTTGGAAAGTTTAGAGCGCATCTGGACTGTGATCTGTGTAATTCTTCGTCAGTCAGGCGCGAACTGCAGTGCTGCTCTTGCGCGTCATCCTTAGAGTGTAATGTGATCTTATGTTACGTTAAATGAGATCAAACGACTATTCGACAACAAAACATTTTTGTTGCCTATTCCCTACATTCTCAATACTGTGATGTGTCCGGACGTTTAACTTTTGAGTTTTTGGTAATTCTCATTATTCACAATGTTATACAAAAGCTTTTAATTTAACAGTCAAAAGTTTCTTTTTGGAACCCCCCCACACAAAATGTTGACATTTATTTAACTACAAAAACTCTGTATTGCAAAAGTTTATCTTTGACTAGCTACAAGTTGTCAAAGGAACACTGAACAACACTGATTCAGTTAATTCCTTCAAGGTTTCATCAGACTGTGCACTTTGTGATGGGGACTAAGCCCACTTTTCATCATTATTTTTTAGTACCCAGTAAACTTGAATATTAAATCATTATAATATAATACTGAATGTTATTATTATGAACAATATTGTTATTATTATGAACAATAACAAAAATAGGTATTATTACTACATTAAGCAATCAGAAATACTGCATATCACAATTGTATTATAATAACAATTATTATTATTTTTATAATTATTATTATTATACAAATAATATTTCTGTAATAATTTATCAACTTGTATGGGGCATTCTAACCTTTATGTTGGTGGAAAACTGAAATTTTCTGTGTGACGTTGCATTAACAGCCTTTGAATGAGTGCCTCATTCCAAATATGCTGAAATTGCTCTCATCTCCTCTTTTGTCCACAAAAACCTGGAGTCATTGGATTATTTTAGATGTGTGTAACTTGTAGCGCTGTAAATATTACACACTTATCGCACGTTACCAGACTGAATCGAATGCAGCACATCTGTTATCTTATGCACAAGTTGAAATACATGGAGTGAGCACAATGACATTTTAACACAATGTTGCTGGGAGAAATTCGCAACTGCATTTCCATTTGCAGCTCCAGATTAGTTGATGTATTCCATTGGGTTTCTTCACTTCAGTGCCTGGTGTAAAAATTATGACCTTGTGACCCGCTTTGTGTTTTTGTTTTTTACATATCTTTAAACCCTCCTCAACGAGAAGACAGCTTATTACAAAACTGAACATTTTATAATGTTAATGAGACAAATTATATTCAAGACAGGAAGAACAGAGTGAGAGTGTTGAGAAGTTATTGTGTCTTTGTCCGTGAGCTTCAGCTCTGCTTTCCTCATCCACGTCCTCTCACGGGACGTCGTTAAAATCGCACCATGTCCCTGTTCACCTGTGCCAGGTGAACTGTCTCAGGAGACTGTGAAGTTTAGCACAAGATCAGTCAAGTGGTCAACAGTGCTCGGTTTTCATTTTTATCTTTCTTTCTCTTTGGTTGTCTATCTATCTATCTATCTATCTAACTCAATATTAAAGGAACAGTTCATCCCAAAATAAAAAATTCTGTCATTTACTCAACATCATGTTGCTCCAAACCACATTTTTTTTTAATTCTGTGTAACACAAAAGTTGATTTGTCAGACTGACAGGAGGTTAGGCAGAATGTTCATGCTGCTCTTTTCCATATAACAAAAGTAGAAGGTGACCAATTGCAGTCAACCTCCAAGAAGAACAAAAAAAGCACCTTTAAAGTAGACTTGTGCAATATATTCCAAGTTTTCTGAAGCCATTTGATAGCTTTGAGTGAGAAACTGACCATAGTTGAAGTCATTATTCAAAGAAAAACTTCAAAGACGAAACTTTCATGTCTCATTTGCGCTTCTCTATATTCAAGATGTGTATTCAGAAATATTGTGGACAAGCCATATGTTTTACTTTCATGATGCTTTTGTGGTGCTTTATTGTCTTTTTTTGAAGCTCGACAGCATCTGTCACCAATAATTTTATTCATGCTTTCAAGAGTTGCGTGAACATCTCCTTTTGTGTTCCAGGGAAGAAAGAAAGTTATTCGGGTTTAGAACGATATAAACTTCAATCTCATAATCCTAAATGAGACATCCGTAACAGACTTTGATTTATATGGCCTTACATTTTATTCTTACAAGAATATTATTACCTCTGTCACCTCAAATACTTAAATTCTCTGAAATGACCTGATCTCCGCAATCTCCAGGGTATCTTTCAATGATGCTGTGCTGTGTAACTCTCACACAGACACTCTCTCTCGATTAAAATAAAAGCCTTGTAACTTTCAATCATCAAACAGCCCCTTTAATCTGCCCTCGACACTTACTCATCCACATTTCTCTTCACCGAACACAAAATTACTCTTATCAAATGGATGAAACAGAGTGTAATTTGAAGGCAATTGCTGGTCATTTTCAGAGCCATTCCACAGCTCTCAGCAGCGTCTGCTTGCTCTGAAACCGACCGTCAGCGAGAGTTCATTGAGATGATTATACTTTGGAGAGGAAACGGGGAAGCCCTCGGAATGGCGCCAGAAGCACTAGAGTTATTAAATGAATCACTAATTGAATAATTTGTAAAGCGTTCTTATCTGATTTGACTGTTTACATTTGTGTGTTTCCTCACAGGTGATGGAACGTGTGAAACCCGGACTGAAAGAGTATGAAATGGAGAGGTGAGTATCGAGTATCATTTTTATCTGTCAGTGAGTGCATTTACATGTAAACACCTTTACCGGCATTCTTACCGGCATATCTAATGTACGCAATGTGTGGACATACCTCTTTAAGGTTTGACATCAAAAGTGGTGAATAACTCGATTATTTCAAATCTCATGTAAACACCGTTCTATTTCCTTTCATTCCAGACTACCAGAGGTAGTACTGAAAGCACTAGTGAAAAACTCTTGTGCTTGCGCTTTGAACAAGAATCGAATTAGAAAGTTGTCACCCCATGACGCATGATGTGTCTTTAGCTATAAAGCCCCTGAACATGTCAGCTCGATCTCTTCTTCATTCTCGCTTGACCGAATCGATTTTGTGCAGTTCGTTTTGAAGAGTGCTTCAGCTGACATCCGCGAACTGATTTGTCATCATGATTACGGATTGGATTACGAGCGGTTTTCTCCGTGAAGTGCTGCTAGTGATCGGGGAGTGTGGTTTGCGAGCAGTTTTTTCTGGGATTCGCTGCTCGTGATCAGGAAGTGCTGTCTACCTAGGCTTAATGAGTGCAGGATCATCTTTTGTTTCTCGCTTGACATGAAACTTACATGAGTGTCGTTAACGAGCGCTGGATTTATTCTCATTGGATTTCTCTTAGGTGAGTATTGAAGTAGTACAGATACACCTAGATGTTCTATATGCCCTAATGTTATGGATATCATGGATGGAAATAATCAGTGCCCTGTTTGTCTTTGTGTGGACATCTTAAAGAGGCCATGTCTGACCCATGCCCTGATTGCACCATAATGCCTCTTGCTGTGTGTCGAGCGTGACTGGCAGGTCTAGAATCTTGTGCAGTGGATTTGCTGCTTTCTTCGAGCATCCATATGGTTGATCGTAAGTGTAAACAAACACTTCAACATGACAAACAAATAAAAAAACTAAATCTTCTGATTTGGCACACAAAGTGGAACAGCTGTCTTCTGCTGTAGAACTTTTACTGCTGCTCCTGGCTAGAGCCTACAACAGAGGCATAGGACAAATTGGAGCCTGAATCATGCACGCCATCATCACCAGATATGCATGCAGAACAAGGGTTAGATGCGATGTCAGTGGCTGCCTCTTACTCACTTTTTGGCGCAAATCCGGTTGCAACATCAGTGATTGGTGAAAGTGTGCCTGCGGCCCAATCACACAACTCTGACAGTGATAATGTGTCTGACAAATCGGGTGGGTATTCTTCAGTGGTAACGTCCTTGGAGGGAACATTGAAAGCGATGCTCGCTCGTATTAATCTGGACCCCCCACAACCAACAGTGGGCTCTGAGAATGTTTTTCTGCGTTGTGCACAATGTGCCTCCTTTATGATGCATCAGTGCCATGATTTTACATCCATATTGGTGTCTGCATTACAGAATTCATCAAAGGCCACACATCCTGATTAACTGGTCTGCACACTGGCTGTGATACAAGACCCAGCGGCTGTTGGTCTTGGCAGCATGCCGCCTATAGAACCCAGTGTTGCGGCGCTCATCGCGTCACCCGATGAGGCACTTCATGAGAATGTGTGTTGAGCCAACGTCAAGTGCAGATGCACAGATGAACTGCTGTCATGGACATACAACTCTTCAGCATGTATTTGTCGTGTTTCTAATTCTTTGGCTCACATGCTTGTTGCATTGCACTCCTCAATCACTGCAACATCATCTGACTGTTTAGTGATGGATCTAGCTAAATTTGTGTTGCAGGTGATGGGTGTCATTGCCAACCACTGTGGCACAGCTTTGGGCACTCTAGTGCAAGCATGCTGCCATGGTTTGGTTGGCCCAATCCCCTTTGCGAGAGGTCTGTCGGAACAACTTGAGATGGTTGCCGCTAGTACCTGGTCGAATCTTCGGACCAGCGGCACAGGAAGCTCTGAACTGGCGTGTTTCATATCAGAGACTCGTTCCCGTCATGTAAGGACAGCATCAGTCCCCAGGGCACCTACAGTGACCCCTGTTGCTCGCTACCAGAATGTTGGTACATTTAAGCCGCCTCATCAGTTTCGCTGTCGGAGCCCCCATCCGCCGCCACCTCCTGCCAGACATGGTGGCAACTTACAATGAGGTCATCAGTCTCACATGTGACACCAAGGCCCACATTGTCAGTGCAGGCTTTTCCCAACTCAGTCGACCCATTTAATAGGTCTGACAACTCTCACACTATGCTGGCCTCCCCCACACCGGAAAGCGTGTTCAAGTCTGACAGCAGTGAAGCATCTTCGGGTGGGCCACACTCAATGCTACATTACTTTAATGAGGCTCTTAGGGAAGTTCACAGTGGCAACAGCAGTGGTGCCACTGGGATTGCTATGGCTTAGAGGGTTTACATTGACAGGACAGCAGCTTGACGCAAGACTGACCAATTGTTTGTTTGCATTAGTGATGCACGCAAAGGGACTGCGCTCTCCAAGCAGAGACTGGTGCACTGGGTGACGCAGGTTATTTCTCATGCATATAAGTCTTCAGGGCGTCCTGTCCCCTGGTCTATTCACTGTTACTCTACACGTGCTTTCACAACATCTTGGGCAGCATCAGAGGTGTATGGCTTTCTGAAATTTGTGCAGCAGCAACATGGGGATCAGCCTGCACTTTTTCGCATTTCTATACATTAAATGTGACTCCCCTGCCAGCAATGTGTGCTGCGGTGCTCTCTACCTGCACTGATGCATTGCAAGGGGATTCCTCGTGACTGCGTAGGTATTCATCTTCCACTAGTGCTTTCAGTACTGCCTCTGGCAGTTTGGAATGAAAGGTAAAAAACAGAATGCTGGTTACGAATGTAACTGTGGTTCTATGACTGAGTAGAAGACCACCAGAGTCTCTGGTCACTCAGAATTCGAAAGAATGATCTAGAGATCGAGCTGACTTGTTCAGTGGTTTTTATAGCTAATGACACGTCATGTCCAGGGTGACAACTTTTCTAATTTGATTCTCGGTCAAAACGCAAATGTAAGAGTTTTCCACTAGTGCTTTCAGTGCTGCCTCTGGCAGTCTTCCACTTAGTCATAGAACCACAGTTACATTCATAACCAGCGTTTTCTTTGTCTGATTTTTTAAGTTAGCTGATTTTTGGGATTTATCAGTGTATTGCTGTGCATGTAAATGAGCAAACGTTTTTCACATGTCCTGATTAAACCTAGAGCAAAACCTAAACCTGTCCATGAAAAATTGGCTGGTTCTGGTTGGAAGATCTGTGGACCTTTCTCTGAACTGATCCATGTTTCTTGAGACCCGAACAATGGCGTAACTACATTACCTGCCCACAAACAAGCATACCATCTTTAATTAAGAGCCTTTCTCCTTGTTTTGAGAACACATTTGTACATATTTTCTTTGGTAACAGTGCTTATAGATATCCTAACATTATTATTTGGTCAAATCAACAAAAATGCCCTCCAACAGCCAATCAACTTCAGCAGCCAATAAATTCATTTATGAATGTCCGATGGTCATGAAACTTTGTGTATACATGCAGGTTGTCTAAATGATGATCCAATTTTTTTTTTTTCTTCACTAAAATTTTTTTGGAATTTTACCAGAAAAAGAACAAACAAAATTCTTGATAAAATGTAAGTCATCATGTGGCCTTTTGTTTTACCCCCTGTGTTAGTATGGTGGTTAACAGTATATTTTAAAGTGCAAAGCATATTTTTATTGTACCAGTAGGTTGGTAAAATAACATTATATCATTTAATGATATATAAGGTAGTGAACTATAATATATACAGGCACCAAAATTAACAATTGACATTATTCCCCCAGCCCCTGACATTAACTGTTCCTGGTTCAAGAACAGTAGGTTTTTGTCTGGCCCAGAACCACTTTTCATCTGTGGAAACACACAAAACTGGGCCAGTCTATTCACACTCTGTGTTGTTCTCCTATATTCTCTGTTCTTATCTGTATGAGGTGTGATCTTCAAGCTGTGTTACTGTGTTTTTTTGTCTGATAAGACATCTCTCGATCCCCCCAGCACACTCTATCGCATGTTCTGTCTTCCCCAAACAAAAGCTCTGATAAGCTGAAGCCTTTCGAGGGATTTTCTCTCTGTATCTGTTGGTCAGGGATTTTAAGATAAGACTGATTTCCTTGACTGGTTTTGTCCTAGGAGGAAACACCGCAGTGGCGTCCGAGGAGAAAGGTCTCAAAGCCGTCCTTGGAACAGTGGCTTTGCCCAGACCTTCAAAGATTTTGATGATCTACTTCCTCTAGTGATAAAAACTAGTGAGCTGTGTACGTTGGTAGCATTTTAAGATATCATAGATGCATTTGTGATGCAAAGGCTGTATAAAAACATAGGAAACTATGTTAGGTTAAAAATATATCCAACAAAGTGAGAGAAATATTGATCATAAATAGAATTAATTAAATACTGAAAATTGTTCATAAAAATTGTTTTAAATTATCATTATTTTACCTCAAATCTGTGTGTGCTATTTACATACAGTATATTTATGTTTATTAGAGTATTGCGCAGTTCCGCTCGCATCACCAGGATTGTTTTTCATTTTTACAAAATAGTAACGTTATTATCCCAGGGTTCCCATGTGTCCTGGAAAACCTGGAATGGAAAAGTCAGGGTAAATGAGAAAAATACCTAAATGTCCTGGAAAATAATGATTTGTCCTGGAAAATATTTATAATAAAACTGTTTGACTGTGTGGCTAATATGGTTCCCTATCTGTCACTCACTCGACGTTGGTGTCGATGTAGTGACACTAGGGGTCACTCTTGGGAGCCCGAGACACCTCTGGTCTTTGATAAAAGGCCAATGAAAATTGGCGAGTGGTATTTGCATGCCACTCCCCCGAACATACGGGTATAAAAGGAGCTGGTATGCAACCACTCATTCAGATTTTCTCTTCGGAGCCGAACGGTCATGCTCATTGAGCTGAATACTACTGTTCATTCACCTCTGCTGGATCTGACGGCGCATTTCAGCGGCTTCTCCCTCCTCTGCACTGGTGCACTGCAGAGAACGCCCCTGGGCGCTTCGGCAGAAAAACTAGAGAGTATATTTTCTGAAAGAGCATTTTTCCCCTCTAAAAGAGTATATATTTCTCTAAAAGAGCGCACACACGGAACGTCTTTTTAAAGACGCGTCTTTTTAAAGATGCTTTTCCGATTGTGTGTTATTCCTGGTTGTGCTCGTTATCTCTCGCCTTCTAACGGTCACGATCACTGTCTTTCGTGTCTGAGCACTGCTCACGCGGAGACAGCGTTCGTGGATGGTCACATTCTCATTGCGAGAATGTGTCCATGGCAACGTTGCGGTCGCGGCTCGCCTTCGTAAGGAAGCGAGCCACCCCAGAGGCTCCCGCCTCGGTCCTTTTACCCACGGGTTTGAGGCCAGCGCGGCTAGCACTGGGGGCGATTTGGGGACCCCAATGGGACCGCCTCCGCCGGGTATCCCCCTGCGGAACTCCCATTCCCCAGCACGCTCGTCTGCCCCGATCGGGCTTCCGGGTGAGTCCGCCGGCTCGTCTCACGGCGAGTTCGACCTCTTATTCGGAGCCCGCGAAAGTGATGAGCTCTCGAGCGCAGCATCGGAGAGCGGGCTCGTCCAGTCGGAAGCCTCGGCTGGGCTCCTCCCTTCGGGGTCGATCGCCCAGTCACAGGCTGACGCGGAGATGACGACATGCTTTCCCGGACAGCCGCGAGCGTCGGTTAGAGTGGATTTCACCGCTCTTCCCTGAACCCTCGCGGCTCTGTGATTGGTTCCTGGGCTCGCGGCGCCGCTCAAAGCCACGCCCCGCCCCGTTCCTTTCTTCCCGGAAGTGCATGAAGAGCTGACAAGATCGCGGGAGGCACCTTTTACTGCCCGGTCCCGATCTTTTCAGCTTTCCCGCTCTCACTACCCTCGATGGTGGGGCGGCCAAGGGTTATTCGGCAATCCCCCGGTGGATAAAGGCGCTCGCGGTGCACCTATGCCCGCAGAGCGCCGCCACCTGGCGTGGGTGCCCAAAGCCCCCGTCCAAGGCCTGTAGGTTTACGTCGTCTCTGACGGTCAAAGCCTACGGCGCTGCTGGACAAGCCGCCTCCGCCCTGCACGCCATGGCTCTCCTGCAAGTCTGCCAAGGCGCTAAAGGAACTGCACGAGGGTAGTTCCGCCCCGGGATTGATGCAGGAACTGCGCTCGACGACCGACCTCGCTCTCCGAGCGACGGAGGTCACGGCGCGGTCTCCCGGGCGGACGATGGCCACACTAGTGGTCCAGGAGCACCACCTTTGGCTCAACCTGGTCGAGATGGGTGAGGCCGACAGGACACGATTCCTTGCTGCCCCCATTTTCCAGGCGGGCCTATTCGGCGACACTGTCGAGGACTTTGCCCAGCAGTTCTCGATGGTAGAGCAGTAGATGGATGCTAGCCGGCTTGTCCTGCCCCGGCGTGGCTCAAGATCCCCCCATCTACTCATCGCCGAAGGCGTCCCCTGCGGTGACTGCACCGGCTCCGCCGCAGCCCGCCCCTCCGGCCCGGCCCCGGCGTGGAGCCCACCGCAGGAAGCCGACGCCACCCGTCTCACAGCCGGCACCGAAGAACCCACGGAGGTCTTCGAAGCGCCCCTGAGACGGGCGACCCAGGGACAACGAAACCCGCTGCTCTGGAGCTGGTAAGCAGATCTTCTTTTTGTTACCTTTTGCATTTAATTGCGCTGCATGCCCAAGTGGCTGCAGTACTCAAGAGCTCCACAAGAGTGGTTTCCTTGTTCCCTGGGTCACATATTCGGTGTGTACGGCTGGCATCACGACCACCGTCCACCACTCCATTTGGCAGGTTGGCGCTCCAGCGGCGGTCTCCCGCCCTGAGCGCCCAGCTGTGGCACAAATCCGCCCCCGATGTGACAGTCTCCACGGGTCATGAGGACAGGCCTCTTCCTCCCCCGTCCCAGGCTGTTCCGGGGGTGGTCACAAGGAGCCAGGTAAGTGCTTCGATGTCCTCGGACTCAGCACGGCCACGATGGGGTGTGGCACCTCAAGCTCCACCCCGCCGCGAGGCCCCACCCGCCGGTACATCCGATGACGTTGTCCCTTTGGTCCCCCTTGCGCGGAACTCGGGTGCATGGCTTGCGCTTTCCAGTCCGTCGCGAGGGCTGGTCCGGACCGTCCGACTCGGCTGCACGATTCACTTCGCTGGGCATCCGCCCAGGTCCAGCGGTGTCCACTTCACCTTGGTGAAAGATGGAAACGCTGCTACCTTGCGCGGAGATCGCTACCCTCCTACGGAAGGACGCGATAGAACCTGTCCCTCCAGCCGAGATGAAGAGGGGATTTTACAGCCCCTACTTCATTGTACCGAAAAAAGGCGGTGGGTTGCGGCCAATCTTGGACCTGTGAGTACTGAACCGGGCCTTACACAGACTCCCGTTCAAGATGCTGACGCAAAGACGCATTCTAGCGAGCGTCCGGCATCAAGATTGGTTCGCGGCGGTAGACTCGAAGGATGCGTACTTTCACGTCTCGATCCTTCCTCGACACAGACCCTTCCTGCGGTTTGCGTTCGAGGGTCAGGCGTATCGGTACAAGTCCTCCCTTTCGGCCTGTCCCTGTCTCCTCGCGTCTTTACGAAGATCGCAGAGGCTGCCATTGCCCCGTTAAGGGAGGTGGGCATTCGCATTCTCAACTATCTCGACGACTGGCTAATCCTAGCTCACTCTCGAGACGGGTTATGCGCACACAGGGACCTGGTGCTCTCACACCTCAGCCGACTAGGGCTTCGGGTCAGCTGGGAAAAGAGCAAGCTCCTCCCGGTTCAGAGCATCTCTTTTCTCGGTTTGGAGTTGGACTCAGTCTCCTTGACGGCGCACCTTATGAACGAGCGTGCCCAGTCGGTGCTGGCCTGTTTGAAGGCGTTCAAACAGAAAACAGCGGTTCCACTGAAACATTTTCAGAGGCTCCTGGGGCATATGGCGTCCTCGGCGGTGGCCACCCCGCTCGGGTTGATGCATATGAGGCCGCTTCAGCACTGGCTCCAGGCTCGAGTCCCGAGACGGGCATGGCGCCACGGGACACACCGCGTGGCCATTACGTCGGTCTGTCACCGTCTTTCAGCCCTTGGACCGACCTCTCGTTTCCACGAGCAGGTGTTACGCTAGAACTGGTCTCCAGGCGCGTCGTGGTCACGACAGACGCCTCCAAAATGGGCTGGGACGCTGTTGGCAACGGGCACGCAGCTGCCGGCCTCTAGACGGGTCCGCAGCTGCGTTGGCACATCAACTGCCTCGAGTTACTGGCAATTCTGCTCGCCCTGCGGAGGTTCTGGCCATTGATCCAGGGCAAGCACGTGCTAGTTCGGACAGACAGCACGGCAGCGGTAGCATATGTCAACCGCCAAGGCGGTCTGCGCTCCCGCTGTATGTCATAACTCGCCCGCCGTCTCCTCCAACGGAGTTAGCAGCACCAAGTCGCTGCAAGCCACTCACATCCCGGGCAACCTCAACACTTCGGCGGACGCGCCGTAACAACAGGTTACCCTCAAGGGAGAGTGGAGACTCCACCTTCAGGTGGTCCAGCTGATTTGGAGTCGATTCAGTCAGGCACAGGTGCACCTGTTTGCCTCCCAAGAATCCTCCCACTGCCCGCTCTGGTACGCCCTCACCGAGGCCTTCCTTGGCATAGACGCGCTGGCACAGCTGGTCCCCTGGCATTCGCAAATATGCGTTTTCCCCAGTGAGCCTGCTCGCACAGACCCTGTGCAAGGTCAGGGAGGACGAGGAGAAGGTCATCCTGGTAAGCACCCTACTGGCCCGCCCAGACGTGGTGCTCGGACCTCACGCTCCTCGTGACAGCTCCCCCGGGCAAATTCCCCTGAGAAAGGCCCTTCTTTCTCAGGGAAGGGGCACCATCTGGCACCCGCGCCCAGACCTCTGGAATCTCCATGTCTGGCCCCTGGACGGGACGCGGAAGACCTAAGCCGTCTCCCACCTGCGGTGGTAGACACATTCACTCAGGCTAGGGCTCCCTCTACGAGGCGCCTGTATGCCTTTAAGTGGTGTCTGTTCGCTAAGTGGTGTTCTTCCCATCAGGAAGACCCCCAGAGGTGCGCAGTCAGATCAGTGCTTTCCTTCCTGCAAGAGAGGTTGGAAGGGAGGCTGTCCCCTTCCACCTTGAAGGTGTACATTGCTGCCATAGCAGCACACCATGACGCAGTCGACGGTGAGTCCTTAGGGAAGCATGATCTGATCATCAGGTTCCTAAGAGGCGCCAGGAGGCTGAATCCCTCCAGGCCACGCCTTGTTCCCTCATCGGACCTCTGTAGTTTTTCAGGGTCTACAGAGAGCCCCCTTTGAGTTTTGCAGTCAGCCGGGCTTAAGGCACTCTCCTTGAAGACTGCCCTCCTGACTGCGCTCACTTCCATCAAGAGGGTAGGTGACCTGCAAGCGTTCTCTGTCAGCGAAACGTGCCTGGAGTTCGGTCCGGGCTATTCTCATGTGATCCTGAGACCCCCGACCGGGCTATGTGCCCAAGGTTCCCACCACTCCTTTTAGAGACCAGGTGGTGAACCTGCAAGCGCTGCCCCAGGAGGAGGCAGACCCAGCCCTGGCGTTGCTGTGTCCGGTGCGCGCTTTGCGCATCTATTTGGATCGCATGCAGAGCTTTAGACTCTCTGAGCAGCTCTTTGTCTGCTTCGGTGCACAGCGGAAAGGAAGCGCTGTCTCCAAGCAGAGGATCGCCCACTGGCTCATTGACACCATAACTATGGCATGTCTCGCCCAAAACATGCTGCCCCCGGTAGGGCTACGAGCCCATTCTACTCGTGGTGTAGCGGCTTCTTGGGCCCTGGCCAGAGGTGCCTCTCTAACAGACATTGCAGAGCAGCGGGCTGGGCAACACCCAACACCTTTGCAAGGTTCTACAACCTCCGGGTGGAACCGGTTTCGTCCCAGGTAGTGGCACGCAACACAAGCGGATAAGCCCGGGATAGCCGGCCGGGTGTATCGCTTGCACATAGCGCCTTCCACCTCCTTTTGAGCTGAAGACGTGCGCTGTTAATTCCCAGTAGTGTTCACAAAGGTTGTTCCCTCGTTGACTTCCTCCGAGCCCTGTGGCAGTCGAGTTTTCGGAGAGACTCGCTGCCGGCCCAGTACACGCGCTCACTAAGAGCCCGGTTCTGGGGTAGGTGCTCCGCATGTGGCGGTTCCCTGTAAGGCTAATCCCATGCGATCTATATCTTCCGCTAGTTCGTTTCCCTACTGGCAAACTGAGTCTTCCTTGGGCAGAGCCCCTCAGTCTCCATGTTGTAGTAACTCCTCCCCCATTGGGTAGGATCTACCTTGAAGGCTCTCCACATGGTTGGAAAGACCATGTGATGTATTCTTCCACTTAAATATCCCCCCCTCTCTTGGGGCGAGGTGTGGTCTCCGCGGTGTCCTCCCCTTGGGAGGGACACCCCCCGACTAGACCTGGCGGCCCAGTCGGATAATCCCCCTTCTTTTTTAGGGAGTGGAAAAAGAGAAGGGGAAAGAGGCCATGACTGGGTTAAGCCTGTCTCTATCTCTGGGTAGTCGACTTGTCCCCAAAAAGGGCCGTTCGACACTCATAACTGTGTTGGGGGAGGTTACGTGTTGACCTGGTGTGCTGGCTATGAGGCACACAGCAAGTCTGCCCACCACACACCGCCAGTTCACGTAACACAGTTCAGCCTTGTGGCGTTTTGTATAGGGACCCCTAGTGTCACTACATCGACACCAACGTCGAGTGAGTGACAGATAGGGAACGTCATGGTTACTGGTGTAACCTCCGTTCCCTGATGGAGGGAACGAGACGTTGGTCCCTCCTGCCACAACGCTGAACTACCCGCTGAAATGGCCGGACCTTATATCGGCTCCTCAGCGTAAAACCTGAATGAGTGGTTGCATACCAGCTCCTTTTATACCCGTATGTTCGGGGGAGTGGCATGCAAATACCACTCGCCAATGTTCATTGGCCTTTTATCAAAGACCAGAGGTGTCTCGGGCTCCCAAGAGTGACCCCTAGTGTCACTACATCGACACCAACGTCTCGTTCCCTCCATCAGGGAACGGAGGTTACACCAGTAACCATGACGTTTTTGTTACATGTACACTAGGGATGTAACGGTATGAAATTTTCACGATATGAAAACCATCACAAAAAATACCTCAGTATCATGGTATTATGGTGCTTATCTTATAAACCTTTAGTTTTAGGTTTGGCACATGCTTGATAAACACACAGAAAATTTTTTTTAGTTATAAGTTCTTTTACTTTATTTTTTATTTCTTTAGAACACTTTCTTAATCACATGACATAAACATAAGATAATCATAAAACAAGTTTTAAAAAAGTGAAAAAAAAATAAAAATGTTTGCAATAAGTCAAATGGTTTTTAATTAATTGAAAAATGTAAAATATATGTCAAATCAGATTCATACTCTATATCAAGTCAGGGCAGGTTGTGATGCAAAAAAGTAAGCATATTTATGTTACCTGTGCTGAGGCGGGAGCATTGTTTTAAGCATAAACCTTGTTGAATTTTGATAATTACCCTGAAAACACAACATTATATTATATTGTGTAAATATATTGTGTAAATTAAATCAAGTTAATATATCTTGAGAAAAATATTTTTTGCAGTGTAATGAATGGATGTAATTTTAAAAAGTTTATTAAATCAAATTGAGCCAAACAAGATACATTTGTGACCAGCTCCAACAAAATGAGACACAAGGATTTTCATTTTATTTTTATTTTATTTTTTTTAAATCATGAAATTCACTAAATAAATGTTATTTTGACAGTCTTTGCCATGACCACCAATCACTGTTTTTGCCTAAAGTTTGAGCAGCATCACTGAGCAACACTCGCAGCCCGCGGGTGTATCATTGTATGTACATTACAAGTAGCACAAAATGGAAAATATCAGAGATTTTAAAAGATACAGTATACATTACTAAAATGTTTAATCTGCATGCCAAATGATCAAGTCAAATAATGAACTATGGGCATTAAATTAGGTAAATGTTGCGCGTTAGATGACATGCAGACTCCCCGCGGTTGAAACACAGACCGCGGGGAGATGGCTTGTCATCTGGCGTGCGACATTTACCTCATCTATTGCCCGTAGTTCATTATTTGACTAGAACAATAAATTTGAGAGGAGTATATTGCCAAAATGTTAAATATAATATTACGTTTGTGCATTAATTTGTATATATGTATTATATATTTTTTCTTAATGTCCACAAATTCTGTGGGATGGTGCTCTCGGAGATGGTGCTTTATGTTTGAAGTGTTTCCCGACTGAGCCGACACTTTTCTGTGACACATTTTGCAAATAGGGTGTCCGTCAACACTGATGTTGCCTCTTGTGTCTTTTAAATAACCGAAATACTCCCACACAGCAGACTTAAACCACTTAGGTGGGGGGAAAAGAGGCTCCTCCGAGTCCGACATTTCATTCTACACAGGGCTCATGTGCTGCTGTCCGATGGTCTGACAGAGTGACATGACGTGTTGAATACGACTTTCTCATCTTTCATTTAAAATATTATTTATTTATTTATTTATTTATTATTATTATTATTAAATGAACCATTAGTAAGTGGAAATATAATTAATTTACTTGGGATTTTTTAAATGTATATATATATAATTATTTTCACACAATACCGTCATTAAGGAAAAGTCAACGATATGGAAACCGTCTGTTTTTAATACCACGGTATACCATCATACCGTCATACCATTACATCCTAATGGTAACAACTGGGACTCGTGATGTGTGTCAAATACACAAAATTGTATTGTTTTGTCTCTGCCGGCAGCTGCACAATGTGAAACAACGTCAACAGTTGACCATCATGAAATAACCCCTGTCCATACATTCTCTGCTCATCTGCTGTCATCTCTGCTTTGCTGTGATAAAATATATTAAGTATTGATGTAGTGAAAATATGTTTTTATCATTCTAAGATTGCTGTTGTGTTAACTACAAAAACTTTTGAGTTGTAAACCTTAGACAAAATGAGTTCACAACCTGAGGTGGTAGCGCGGTGATGCGGCCTTTACGCCTCGGGATGTGAACTAATTTTCAATAATAAATGAGCTATCCGAGTCCACTTATACCGCGGTTACCGCGGTGTAGGGCCCTATGATTTCCTGGATGTGGAAAACTCGGATTCATTGAATGTCAGGTGTATTTTGTTGATTCATGTCTTTTATTTTGAAATTCTAGTTCCTGTTTTATGTCATGTGTTCCTGTTTCCCTTGTCATGTGATTTCTGTTTTCCCTCCATGTTCATGTGTCATGTTTTCATTGGTTTATTGTTTAATTAGCTTGTTATGAGTTCTTTTTGTTTATTGGTTTATGTTCTCCCATGTCTTGTATTTAAGCCCTCATGTTTTCATTGTCTAGTTGTCAAGTATTGGATGTGAATGTTGTTTTGTTGCCAAGCCAAGCCAAGCCAAGCCAAGCCAAGCCAAGCCAAGCCAAGCCAAGCCAAGCCAAGCCAAGCCATAGTCAAGCCAAGCCATAGTCAAGCCATAGTCAAGTCTAGTTTATGTCAAGTTCATGTTTTTGTTAAATCACGTTTATAGTTAGGGTTTTGGATTCACTTTTGTAAATAAACTGCATTTGGGTTCTCATCTTCATCATCGTCTTCGTCATTGCCATCATTGTCAGCAGCCAACATCGTTACACCAGTCATAAAAATGGCATTAGCTATATGTATAAAATGCGGAATGTCTCGAAATTTTACAACAAAAAAAGAATGCTTGAATGCTCAGATAATCAAATTAAAACTATGATATGTCCTAGTGTGATTTTTAAACTGCAAAAGACTGCAATTCAATTAAATATATAATCTGCCTGTGCTGCACGCTTTCAAATTAATGTGTCTAATGAATTCAGAAAAAAATAACCATTCAATAACCATAACACACATCATGACCTCTGTGTTTTAGCTTAAATATTACACCCGTTGGGCAAATAAAATGTCCTGGACATTCTGCAAATAAATTTGTTTGTACAGTAAGATGCATGGAGTTCCCACCTCTATAGAATGTTTTAAATCAGTCACATGCCACTTAGGAAACAGCTATAGTAGCTCAGTAGGTTGTAGAACAGAGATATTGGGGGGCCTGGGTAGCTCAGCGAGTATTGACGCTGACTACCACCCCTGGAGACATGAGTTCAAATCCAGGGTGTGCAGAGTGACTCTAGCCAGGTCTCCTAAGCAACCAAATTGGCCCGGTTGCTAGGAAGGGCAGAGTCACATGGGGTAACCTCCTTGTGGTCGCGATAGGGGTTCTCGCTCTCAATGGGGCACGTGGTAAGTTGTGCTTGGATCGCAGAGAGTAGCACAAGCCTCTACGTGCTGTGAGTCTCCGTGGTGTCATACACAGCAAGCCACGTGATAAGATGTGTGGATGACAGTCTTAGAAGCAGAGGCAACTGAGACTTGTCCTCCGCCACCCGGATTGAGGTGAGTAACCGCACCATGAGAACCTACTAAGTAGTGGGAATTGGGCATTCCAAATTGGGAGAAAAGGGAATAAAAAAAAAGAACAGAGCCATTGTCCTTTTCTGCTCCACTGCATGCTGGGATATGACCTTCTCTGGTGACATCACTCTGCATTCATCTCTCTCACTCTGTCCCATAAGAAGCCAATTTCCATCCTATTTCATTCTAACTTTCTCTTTTTTCGTGAATGTCATATGCCTGCGGGGATCATCAATGGTTTTTAATGCGACAGAATGCTTTAAGCACAGTTATATGTCTGCTGTAGTCATAGAGTCGTATGTGGCCATTAGGGGCCAATGACTTATTGTTGACTGGACGTAATGAGAGAGATTGTGGCAAACAGATGACATGAGATAACATCAGGACAGAAAAGGCCAGGTTAAGGCAGGTGCCGTTTCACCAGACACATGGGAGCACAGCAGTAGTCAGATTTAATTGCATACTGTACACACTGACTAGGAATCTGCACAAGTACCCAAGGATGAGTAAATAAGCATGTCATGTCTTAAAATTTGCCAACAACTTCCATGAGCACAACTGAATAAGAATGAGAAGGAATGCATGATTGAACAAAGTGGAAAAAACTCAATTTATACATTTTATGTAGAAAATTGAAGTGGGGATTGCACGTGCTGAACTCACCACTCAATCCTTGGGTGTTGTGGGTGGTTGCAAGGGCATTGCTCTGCAGTTGCTAAGGTGTTTTGAGTGAACAGCAGTAAAGATTATTCAAGTAAACATTTAGAAATTTAAAAAAGTAATGAAATGTAACATAATTAATTTACTGGTCTTCACTGAATGATTAGAGTGTGTAAACTATTTTTAAACCTATTGAAGTCATCCAGCCAAGAGCAGTGAGTGATTTTCTCATTTTCTTGTTATTGTTGTTTGATAACTATTAGCAACATACTAGACAGCGGCAGGTCTATTAGGCATTTAGACCTCAAATCTGATATTTTTATAGAAATCCACTTTTTTTGTCCTGCTATCTACGTTCACATTTCAGCATTTTTACAGAATTGTACATTACCGTTCTTAGAGCACACGCACATAAGCCGCCTGTCAGTCAGTCTAACAGAGCATAGGTATCAAAATGAGAAAATAAAAAGTAGGAATGTGCACGAGTAATCAAATAATCGAGTATTCATTCTGCACCAGCTGCTCATATTAAAAATACTGCTAGAATACTGCTAATTCATTTTCATTTACGCATTTGCCTGCCGTGAGCAGCGCTGAATTACACTTTTCCCTCTGAATCTCTCATCATATCTCGCAGTTACAATTGATTCAGTTGGGGGGAGCTGTAGATGTGTCGTCGAGGTGTTGGATGAGAGAAGATATAATGGCGTCTGTGCTTTTGTGTGGCAGTACTTCTAATATTTTGATTCTAATTGAATTCTCCTCTATTTGTATTTGTTTCTTGTTTGAGTCATGCAAACCAACAGATGAGGATCAGCTTTTATTGGTGGAAAGAAAATGTGAAGCAAACTCAGAAGCTGATCAGACCAGTATATGTGTATGTGTGTTAAACCTCTGAACACAGGTAAAGCGCATTTGATAAAAAGGCAACTTTCACCACTTGTTTTCTGAGCTTGTTTTCTGAGCTCCAAGTTGTTCTGACTGCACCAGGTCACCAGATGATCAATCTCCCACCTGTAGCCAGACTCATCCCCACCAGAGATGAGCCCAATGAGAGTGGTGTCATCCGCAAACTTCAGGAGCTTGACAGACTGGTGACTGGAGGTGTACATGGAGAAAAGTAGAGGGGAAAGAACACAGCCTTGAGGGGAACCAGTGCTGATGGTCCAGGAGTCAGAGACATGTTTTCATAGCCTCACGTGCTGCCTCATTTCAGTCAGGAAGTCTATGATCCACCAGCATGTGGAGTCAGGCACATTCAGCTGGGAGAGCTTGTCTTGCAGCAGAGCCGGGATGATGGTGTTGAAGGCGGAGCTAAAATCCACAAAAAAGATCCTGGCGTAAGTTCCTGAGGAGTCTAGGTGCTGGAGGATGAAGTGGAGGGCCATGTTAACTGCATCGTCTACTGACCTGTTAGCTTTGTTGGCGAACTGCAGGGGGTCCAGGAGAGGATCAGTGATGGCTTTGAGGTGGGACACCACAAGGCGCTCAAATTACTTAATTACCACAGAGGTCAGGGCAACAGGTCTGAAGTTATTAAGTCCTGTGGTCCTTGTTTTTTTTAGGGACGGGATGGTGGAGGTCTTGAAGCAGGCTGGCACATGGCATGTCTCCAGTGAGGTGTTAAAGATGTCTGTGAACACCGGAGACAGCTGATCAGCACAGTGCTTCAAGGTGGATAGAGAGACAGAGTCTGGCCCGGCTGCTTTGCAGGGGTTCTGTCTCTTGAATAGTCTGTTTATGTCTCATTCCATGATAAAGAGAGTCAACATTGTGGTGGGGGAGGAGGGGGCCTCTGAGGTAAGGAGCTGTGGTGAGGACCAGGCCCCTGCTGTGATGGGGGAGGTGGAGCAGGGCTGGAGCTGGGTGGGCTGGAGCTGATCGATGGTGTCACGGGGGATGGTGTCAGGAATGTCCCATTGTCTTTCAAAGGGTTTGTCATTGTTGTAACTCACCCTGATGCATGATGGTACACAGCAGTCCTCACTGAAGCTGATGTATGATGTCACAGCCTCTGTGTACTCATTCAGACTGTTGGTAGCAGTCCTGAATACATCCCAATCAGCACAGTCCAAGCATGCCTGCAGATCCTCCACAGCCCCACTGGTCCACTGCTTTGATGTCCTCACAACAGGTTTAGATAGTTTTAATTTCTGTCTGTATGCAGGAATCAGGTGGACCATGTAGTGGTCATAGTGACCCAGTGCAGTGCGGTGGATGGCGTGATAGGCACAGCTTACTGTAGTGTAACAGTGATCCAGAATGTTCTCCTCTCTGGTTGGGCATTTAATAAACTGTCTGTATTTGGGGAGTTCATGAGTGAAATTACCTTTGTTAAAGTTGCCGAGGACAATAACTAAGGAGTCCGGGTTTGTCCGCTCCACACACAGTATCTGGTCGGCGAGCACGCGCTGCGCATCCTGCATGTTGGCCTGCGGTGGAATGTGAACACCGACCAGTATAAATAAGACAAACTCACTGGGGGAGTAGAAGGGTTTACATTTTATGATAAAAGATTCCAGATCAGGAGAACAGTGCTGTTGGATCACTGTAACATCATTGCACCAGCCACGGTTAGTGTAAAAACAGATTCCTCCACCTTTCGTCTAGCCTGAGAGTTCCGTGTTGTGCTCCGCTCTGAAGAGTTGGAAGCTGCCAGCTGCAGCACAGAGTCCAGTATCAGTCCACACAGCCAAGTTTCCGTGAAGCACAAAACGGAAGATGAAGAAAAGTCTCTGTTTTTCCCCACCAAGAGCTGAAGTTCATCCAGTTTGTTGCTCAGTGAACGTACGTTAGAGAGGAATATTCCTGGCAACGGTGTGCGAGATCCACGTCAGCGGAGAAGCACAAGCGCGCCTGCACATTTCCCTCTCCTCCTGCGTTTCACTGAATGTGCAAAGGTGAGGGCATCTTTGACCAGAATGTAATTATAATAATTTATAATTATATTTATTTATCACACATATACAGTGAAATTCTTTTTTTCACATACCCTAGCTAAGCTGGGGTCAGAGTGCAGGGTCAGCCATGATATGGCACCCCTGGAGCAGATAGGGTCAAGGGCCTTGCTCAAGGGCCCAACAGTGGCATCTTGGTGGTGCTGGGGCTTGAACCCCCAACCTTCTGATCAGTAACCCAGAGCCTTAACTGCTGAGCCACCATCTGCTGGAGTTGTGACCCTGATGTTCATGAGCTCTTCTCTAGTGAATGAGCTGCTGGTGTTCTGACAAAACCTTGTATTTACAAGCAAAACAAGACAAAACAAAGTGCACCAACAAACCGAGGCGGCCATCCCCAGCGCCATCTTTGATCTATGTGCAGTCACGTGCAGGTCATACATGTTATTTTTAATGTGCATTTTAATTTACGAGTAATCGAGTACTAGTTTTTTGTGGGTTAGAGTAGCTGACTACAAAATTACTTGAAAATGCCCATCTCTAATAAAAAGTGGTCTTTAAGATTCTTGTTTTTGGTGTAGTTTCTCTCTCTTTTCCTTTTGGCCTGTTAATGAGATGGTTGTTATGCGATTGACGAAGTGTTCAAATTAAGACTGCGATAAATCTGAATGTTTTTTTTTTTTTTGTTTTTTTTTACACAGCCCTAGTTGCTAAGGCATTGCTAAGTATTTGCTAGAGTTTTTTGGGTTCTTGTCTCCTTAATGGCCCCAGTCAAAATAGTTCATATACATGTCTCTATGTTATTCTGGTCCTAGATATGGGTCGGGTCCCTACTTCAGTGTAAGTCAGTTAAATTTGTTTCCCCATTTTATCGTCCGCCAAATGAGGATTGAATGTTTTGAAGTTTGAAGTAATAACACACCTCTCACCAACAAGCTGCATGATTTGAGATATCATTCATGTCTGTAGTTCAAACGGTGTGGGACGATTTATGTGCCAAAGTTTAATACTTGGGGTTTGGGGTTTTAAAAATGCATGAGCAATGGTAGTAGTGATGCTTGCCTCAGCAAACAACTGAAATTAAATTTGAAATTCCAGGGAAATTACATTACAGACAGCGTGTGGAGAAAAACTGAAATCTAATCTGATTAAATTTGTCCTAATGATATCATCATACACAGCAGCAATCCTAATGTTGTTCTAGTTGTTTAACAGCTGAATGGAGGTGTTGCAGAAGCTGCATTTGTATTCTGTCACGTACTGCTAAAGTAGGACAAACGTGTGCTCAGACAGAGCTTTAGGAACTGAAACTTGAAGACTTGAATTCTCAGATTTATGGTGCCTGCTTTCCCTCATGGCCGCGGGCTGATGAATGTCTCTCCAAACACTTCGTGTGTTGTTATGAAGTTTGGTTTAGGTCCTGGAGGACTTTGCTTTTTTCCTTTATCCTGCAGACATTTTCAAGAACAAATAGTGAACAGTGTAAAATGAAACTCGAGCTGGGCTTTGTCTCCAGGCAAAAATGATGCAGCTATTTTCAAGAAGGGAAAAATGAAGTGGAGGGGTTTTGTAGCATGTCTTCCAGACGAGAAATCGATGTGTTTGCTATGTCATGTGGTTTGAAACCATGAAGCACTGAATAAAGAAGTGAAATTTAGCTGAAGTATCATACATGATAGCAGCGGGTTAGAAAAGTTGATGATCCCCAAAGTTCACGCAGAGGGCATTGTCAACTCAACGAAACACAAGTTTGCATGAC
The DNA here is from genome assembly GCF_019703515.2 of Myxocyprinus asiaticus. NCBI lineage: Eukaryota > Metazoa > Chordata > Actinopteri > Cypriniformes > Catostomidae > Myxocyprinus > Myxocyprinus asiaticus. The sequence goes on from NC_059361.1 coordinate 9,438,085, forward strand.
AAGAGTTTTTTTATAACAAGTGCTTGTTAAGGCAAACTTCACTATTACTATAGACCTTAGGCTAGACGGCATGTAGAATTTTTCATTATTGAAAATAAGGTGGGTATAACTGTGATCTGTCTGAAGGTCTAACGTTTTTTTAAACAACCTGAATATCTTTTGGCCCGCCATATTTTTAATGTTCATCATCTGAACAATCGACACCAATATATGAATGATATGAAATTGTGCAGCTTCAGGAGAGATGTCCTATTACTTTTCAAAGTGATCAGACTACAAATTTTGTGTGCCAGATAGAGTTGCATTGAAGGAGGGTCCCGAGCCATATCTAGAGACTTGGACTCTTGATTTGGGCCAGTAAGCAACCACCCTTGCAACCATCTACTAATGCCCTAGCAACCACCCAAAACAACAGAGCATCGTGGTGGCGAGTTTTGCAGAGGCAAGCACCAGTCACATTATCTTCAGAAAATTTAAGAATCTAGTTGAGTTTTCCTGTATAATTAATGTGATTTTCGTCTGACTTTACGTGTTTTGTAGTACATGTTCTCCCTTTAATCCCAAATTGTTTGGAATATTTTGGGATTATGAGATTTAATTTGTGTCATGGCTCTTGCAGACATGATTTTTTGCATCTTTTTTGAAAAGTAACAGGGTTAACAGAAACTTGAACTGCTCTAAACTCTGAAAGCTGATGTCATTTAGTCCAAAACATTGAACACTGGTCAAGTGGGTGAAATAGTGGGTGAAATCAAGACTTTCACCCACAATTGCACTTGTGTATATGGTTATGTGACAATAAAAGTGAAGTGAAAGTGAAGTGAAATAGATCCATGTTTTGGAGAGAATGCACTGGGCCATGTTCAGGACAGTTTGACCATAGGATTGGTCCCTCAGGGAGCAATTAGGTCCAATTTAAGTAGCCGTGAGCTGAGAAAGTTAGGAGGCGTCAAACCTTTGGCTTTAACCCATTGTCAGCTAAATGCTTGTTAGCCGTGGCATGCCGAGGGGGCAGAGGCGCCGTTCTGCCTCGCTGCCCATGTGACAGCGGCCCACTTTCACGCATTCTCTGTCCATTTTCTGCCACTGCACAAACAAAGTAGACTCTTCTCACTCCATTTCCTCCACCTTCCCCACGTTTACGTCGATCTCGCCCTGTTTATTCCTCTCTGTTAAAGTAGAACAGTTGTGTCAGCTGTATCTTTAAAAGACAAGGATGCTAGCACAATTGCCGTTAAAACAGGAGAGTTTTGGAACTTGCTACTTTTTTATTGTATGAATGATGTGCTCTTAAAGGGATAGTTCACACAAAAATAAAAATTCTTCATGACAATTACAATTCTTCTTTCTTTCTTCAATGGAACACAAAAACAGATGTTTGGCAGAATGTTAGCCACAGTCACAATTCACTTTCATTCCATCTTTTTGTCCATATAGTTTACAGTTGCTCAGCTGGCACTGGTAGATGCCATGAGATTGCACCATTATACAGGCATAAGTCAACTTTTTACTTTTTACTCACATTCTGCACTTGGTGAATGTTAAATTTGGACCCTGCCTCTTAGTTCTAGTTTGTTATAGTTTTGACAATATTTCATGATCTCAACTTATGCGTCAAGGAGATCTAACGCTTCTTGGATGCTGTCATTTATTTCATCTGCCAGCATGGGGTATATTTTAGAAGTGCAACAAAGGGATACCTTTTTTTTTTTAGAATGATTTTTGTCTGTTTTTTTTTTTTTTTATATTCCTTGTCTGAGCATCTTTGCAAGGTTTCAGTCTCCTTTAATTTCATGGGAGCTTTTCAAACCAAGTCAAAATGTCACATGAACTCCTGATTTGTTTTGTTCGTCTTCTAATATTTTCTGCCTTGAAGATAGTTGTAAACACATTCCGAGGCAAAAGCATCCTGCTCTCTGTCAGGGATTCTCTTATACAGTATTTGTAAGGCAATATAGCTGTTGTTATGGTTACAAGTTATAAATAGGCAGTGCAGGTGACGGGGAACTGATGAAAGGCACCGTTGAAATCTATCCCACAACTCACTGCTCCCCTGCTCCTTGCAGAATGAATTCTAGTTTGCTTTTTTTAAATGTGAATGCATGACCATATTGTCTGAATAAAAAATGAACGAGTCAAGACCAACCATCCCTTGTGTATTCATAGCTTGGTTGTGTGACTGTAACTTTTAATTGATTTAATTAATTCTGTAAAATAATAATCACACACAGATGTGTTTTCTCTGTATGTTGCGGTTATAAATATCCTTGATTTTAAGTTTGGCTTAATTTATGCTTGCATATTTTCTCACTGCAGTGGTGTTTGTCCCCGATCTCCCCTTGGTGCTTGGCATTAATGTTGCGCACATTGTTCTCTGTCTGTCGGCGTGCTCCCTTACTCCCTAGTCTTCACATTCTGTTTCTCTCTCTCTCTCTTCTTCTCCGTCCCTCGGATGGACTGCAATTAATGTAAAAGCAGCTCAAAGATTTCTTGACTTCTTTCTCCCACGATGGCCACTGGCTAAGACTTCAAAGCATCTGATATGGACTGTGTCGTGTTGAGGCAGAGGAGCATTGAGAGAAGATAACTTGTCGCTCTTGTGTTATAAGGAGTTTGATGGGGAAACAGAGCAGGCGCGACTCTGAGGGCATGCAAACGACCTCTGTGACTTCTCACAGAACGAAGGCACCTTTTTTTTTTTTGCCCTGTGAAGTTGGCAGATGGTGTGATAAAATGATTCCAAATGAGAAATGCTCCCTGTGAAACACTTTTCCCAGTGGATGTCACAAACGGCAAACTACAAATGACTCGTTTGCCTCAGAACTTGCAGCCAGACAGAAGCAAATGCGGACAAAATGGCAGAGATTCAGCATCTCTGCACAAGATCTGGGAGAACAATCAAGAGTAGTAACAAAAGAAGCCTCAGTGTCTTGAATCTCACAAAACCTGTCAAGAAAATGTCCATGTCATATTTTAACCCAAAATAAGAAAATATTTTTAGGATCATTAAGTTATTTTACATTGTGGTCACTGTTTACATGATGCATTTTCCCCCATAATTCTCAGTATTCTCACCGACCACATTATTAGGTACACCTGTACACCTACTTATTCATGTGATTATCTAATCAGCCAATTGTGTGGCAGCAGTGCAATGCATAAAATCATGCAGATACAGGTCAGGACCTCCAGTTAATTTTCACATCAATTATCAGAATGGGGAAAAAATGTGATCTCAGTTATTTAGACCGTGGAATGATTTTTGGTGCCAAACTGGCTGGTTTGTATATTTCTGCAACTGCTGATCTCCTGGGATTTTAATGCACAACAGTCTCTACAGTCTCTCATCATCCAGAATGATGGCAAAAACAAAAAACATCCAGTGAGCAGCAGTTCTGTGGACGAAAATGCCTTGCTGATGAAAGAGGTCAACAGAGAATGGCCAGACTGTTTCGAGCTGACAGAAAGGCTACAGAAACTCAGATAACCACTCTGTACAATTGTATTGAACAGAATAGCATCTCAGTATGCACAACATGTCAAACCTTGTCATGTATTTATATGTTAAGGTGGTATTTGTTGTACTGAATTTAATTGATTTTAAAATAAAGAAATAAAAATTGCCCAGACAGAATTATATTCAGAGATTTCCATGCATTACGGCCATGAGATTTTGGGGGCAAATGTGTTTAATTGACATGAAAATAATTTTACAATGCAAAAATCTTACTGGTACAAAAATGGGTTTATTTTTTAATGCAATGTTTAATTTAATGATTTTGTTTTTGGGTGAAATATGACCCGGACATGTTCTTGAGATTAAATCATGAAGTCATTTTCCAGTATTCCAGTGTCTGTGTCCCTGATGAAATTGCACACATAATGTGCAGATTTGTTTTTCTCAAAGCTCTATTGAAGTTTTAGGCCAAGTGTAATGCAGAAATCCATTACTTTTATTTACGTAACATGTATTATTATTGGTATTTTGGTTGCACTATAATCTGCTTCTGGGATTTAATTCAATTTGTACTCTTGTAGCCTCTGGCCCACCATGTCACAGGAAGGAAAGACTAAGAATTTTTTAACACATTCAATATGTTGATTTTAAAAACTGTCATAAGTCTTAAAGATATTCACCCAAAAATGAAAATTCTCTCATCATTTACTCATCCTCATGCCATCCTGGATGTGTATGATTTTAAATTTTCTTCACAGACTAAGATTTTTATAAAAATATATCTTCTTCACAAACTAAGATTTTTATAAGAATATCTCAGCTCTGTAGGTCCATACAATGCAAATGAATTGTGACCAGACCTTTTAAGCTTTAAAAATCACAAAAAGGCAGCATAAAAGTAATCCACAAGACTCCAGTGGTTAAATACATACTGTATCTTCAGAATCGATATGATTTGGGTGAGAAACAGATCAATATTTAGGTCCTTTTTAATTATAAATCTCTTTCACTTTCACATTCTTGCAGATAAACTTTTTTGCTGCTAAGCAGTGTTACAAGTTCTAAGGCCTTGTTGAATGTGTGCCCCAGCCTGTTTAAGTAAAATAATTGTGAGACATGACTTATTGTGAGATTTTGTGGGCGTGTTCTGTATGGATATACAGTATTAATTTTATTTGTTCAGGTCTTTAAAAAGTTTTTAAAAAGTCCTACATTTGATTTTAAATTCGCTGCAGCAACCCTGTTTTTAGATTTTTGGATTATAAATACTTTGATTGTGTGATGTTACATTTCCTGGGCTAGATGACACAGTGTGGAATAACAAACAAAAGGATTTATTTTCCAGAATCCTCTCTGTATCTTTAATATGATTTATATTTTGCTATGGAGGTAACAGACAGATTAACATTTCTATAAATGGCCCTACTGTACCTTTTGACAAAAATATATAACCTCCTTAATAAAAATCAAAAGTCAACATGAAATGGCATTTGCAGACCATTTTACTTCCAGAATGTGACATATTTCTGAATGAAACCTAATGTTGAGCAAGAAAGAAATGTAAGGCAGGACTTGATTTTATACAGCAAGAACTGATTGGATGGTGAAAAGTGGGCAATCTATACCAGCATAGAGTCAGATCTGAATGTGAGTTTGCAGTGGAGGCTGAACGTCAGCTTTATTCTCAAGAGCATCTCCACGTATTCCAGTGGTAACTCTGTCTTTTTAAATCTATTATTATTGGCAGTTATCACTGTAATCTTTATTACATTAACATTTCCCAACATTAAAAGGCTGCATTATCAACTAAAGTAGCCTAAAGGCCTCTTCACATCAAATCCGTGAAAAATGTGCGAGACGAACTCCCAACAAAAGGTCTATTCACACGGAGACCGAAACGAATAAAATGAAATACAATTTCACCCCCTGTACAGTAGGTGGCACTTTTCTACAAACATAAGTATTCTGGGTAACTGCGTGGACCTTTAGGCATTCAGCTGTCGATGCATGAGATTAATATACTGTATCTAATGCTGTTAAGGCATTTATTTACCTAATTTGGCATAACTGTTTCATTATGTTTTTAACATGTTTTTAATGCATTTTGAGGAATATAGAATCTGTGTTTTTTTGTGTGAGTGAGATGGGTAAAGAGCGCTGTTGCAGACGTTGCATGTCTTTATATTTATGCATGTATTTTGCTATGAATATATTCCAAACAAACTCCCGAACCCATCTTTTCTTTTTGAATGCCTGAAAAATATAACAAAAGGTGCAGTGATTTAAATACACGTGAAATAATATACACTGTACATACATTACATTGTAATGTACAGTTATAGCATGAAATATGATGCATAGCATGAAAAATAATATAAAAGAAGACACAGCCTCATGGACTTTATTTAATCATTGCATATTTGTATTGAATTCAGGGTTTCTTGTGCATGGTGAGAAAAAGGGCACTGTTACAGGAATACTTTGTGTTTTTTTATCCTTGTAATAAAAATAGCAGTGAGGTTCGGCAATTTGTTTGGCTACACTCGTAGTGAAGTATTAGATGCAAAAGGACTTTTTATGTGATATTTTACTACGAGCTTAGTCCAAATAAATTGCCAAACCTCCCTGCTATTTTAAAAGCCAGGATAATATATCAGGCACAGTGATATACTGTGCATATTAAATATTCTTAAAAGAAAGAATGTGTTTACAGCTACTAATTTATTTCATATTTGCATTGAATTCAGAATTTTAGTGCGTGAGAGGAGTAAAAGAGCAGAGCAGTTGTGTTTGCCAGTTGAAGACTGGATTGTGCAGCAGCAGCAACTGTGAAACAACGATAAAAAGCTCATATCTCATTGGTCAGTCAGTTTTCATTGCAGTCCGATTTTCGGACTGCTCTCTGTAAAAATGTTTAAAAAAAAACACTGGGTTGTCGGCTGACGATTTGTCGGATCCGATCTGAATAGCGCCATGGGAATCCATTGTTCCTATTCAAAAGCTCATTCGGAATAAACATTCTTACCAAAAATTCGGGTTTGGTGTGAATAGGCCTTAAAACAATGTCTAACAAGCTGTTTGGCTGTAGGTGACATGGTGAAAAGGCATTTTTATGAAAGAATACAAAGTCAACATTTTTATTTCAAGTTTAATTTAATGCTACACTTCATGACCTCATTGCATAGTTTCAGAGATAATTCCTTTTGTATAATTTGAGTAAATTCATTCTTATCTCACACGCTTCTAAAAATACTCTCTCATGTGAGACATCCCAGTCTCAAATCTGTGCCTCTCGAAACTGAGCATTTGAGCTATTTCATGCTGCATTAATTTGCAACTCTTTTTTTTTTTTTTTTGATGAAAGAAGCTAAAGAGTACAAGCAAAAGATCGGTCCCCTCATGATTTGTCATCCCACTTCATTTCCGTCTCTCATGCATTCTGCTGCAGATAAAACTCTGCTCACTGCGAGATGCCCTCCAATTGCATTTAGCCATTTTAAAATTAGATTTATTATATAAGTTTCATAATAAGATTGATTATGCATGAGTTTTACTTTTATGTAACAGAATAAAGATGAAAAGAGCTTCAAAATTTCAGCTGCCAGGAAGTACTGGCCAGAACATGATCTCAGCCGTCATATTGCTGTTTGATAAGTGCTAACAAGGAAATACGTTGATTCCTGAAAGTGATTACAAAGCGGAATTTCTTCTTTTTCGGGAAGTAGCAAGTCAGTAGTGTAATATCTGCATGATGCCATGCTGAGATGCTTTTCTTAAGGAAAAAGTTGGCTTTTTCATGTGCCTTTTGTTTATACAGACCCTCGGAGCTGTTATGCGCTAGAGGGGCCTTTAAACCTCAAACATCTTTAAACTAAGGGGACATGTTAACAGAAGTCCCTCGAGTCGCGTCTGTTTTATTCCCATAGAAAATTATCTAAATAATTGGTGACAATTCATAGGACTAGATTATAGCCTGGCCATGAGAACATGTTTTGTCATGAAACCAAAATCAACCCATTTACTTTGTAATCACACATTCCATGTTTTATTGTGTACAGTTCGTCAATGCAATTCGCCAACTTTTCACCATCCAATCAGTTACTGGTAGATAAACCATATTTTTTTATCTTTGTTGATTAACCTGTTGAATAACTCAAAAATACCCCACATTACAGAAGTAAAATAGCTTGTGAATGCCCTTTCACATTGACCTTAAGGGAGAAGGACACAGTGGCGAGTGCTGACTTTCAGTCAAACCTGATTAGTGTATCCTAGCACCATCAAAATATTTCCATGATGATTAGTATTATAGGTGTCCTGCCTCCTGTGGTCATATTTATTGCAGCTTCAGGCAAATGCAGCATCTGAGTTACTCATTTCTCTGAGAGCCTTTTAGCTCTGTTGTGTTTGTGTGTGAGGAGACAAACACCGATCATATCAATCAGGACTTCAGCCACATTAATGATGCCTGCAGGTGATGCGCAAGACCTCTGAGGCTCTGTGGGCATCAACGTGGGAGAGAAAAACAACTAATGACTTGATTTTTTTTAAATCCTGCTGAAAACCTCAATCATAGCAGTGCAGAGCTTCTCAAATATCATTATAAATTTAAATTAAAGGTTAAAGAGTTCACCCCAAAAAAAGGGAAATTTCTGTCATCATTTACTCACCCTTATGTTGTTTCAAACCCATATGACTTTCTTCTGCAAAGAAAGCAATGTTAAGCAGTATGTTAGGCGAAATGATACCTTTGATTTCAAGTTGACTTTATGATTCAGACCAAAAACAGCCCACGATATGAAATATACATGAAGGAGGCTTTAAATGTCTCGTTGATCACTTGAATGATTTTCAGTCTCTTGTTTCTCACCATGTCTACCTTGTTTCTGTGTCTGCTGCACTTTTGCCAAATCCCATAAATACGGTTCTCAGTGCATCACAAGGTTATTCTTAGCCGGTCACCCTGTATCCAGTTTCAATCTTTATTCTAATTTACTTTTTCGCCGTGTTCAGTGTAATCTTAAGCTCTACTGGCTGGCCTCTCCGCCAGTAACCTCGTATTATAACTGCAGACCTCATTTGTTTTAATTACAATTTGTCTGAACAAAAAGACACCTTGTTAAAGCACATATTTGAGGGTGATTTAAGAATGCAGATGGACAGGCCCCAGAGTCACTAATTACCGCAAAATCCCACTGTATTTACTGTTGTGATTCTTCAAGAAACATCAGAGAGATTGAGGTCAAAAGAGATGGAAAGAAAGAAGGGATAATGATTTTTAAAAAAGTGAAAAAGAAAAAGAGTTCCCAGAGAATAGAAAGAGAGATGTTTTGACCCTGTTTACACTTGGTAATAACAAGGCTGGTTTTGAAACCTAAGGCAGCTGTCTTGCTGACAGACAGCATTTTGTATGAAGATGCCACCTGAGGAAACTGGTTTTGGGAACTCGATTGATAAAATTTGGAAAAGCCAGAATATATACATGCACAAGACTTCACAGAACATTTTCAGCATGTCTGGCATTAGAGATGTTTAAAATAGGTAGGTAGGTAGATAGATAGATAGATAGATAGAGCTCTCTACTGTATATCTCACTTACACAGAAATTACAGTTTCTATATTTCTCAAATTGCATCTGAATGCACAAAAAATGCATTCAATGCAAATATGCAATGACTAATCAAATGCAATAATTTCATGACTGTTGAGCTTTGATGCTAATTCAGTTCTGCCATTCAAACACTGCAAATTACTTTTAGAAATGACTAAACAGTTATACTGGTGAATTAAATGAATGCACTGACTGCATTTTTAAAAATAAACTGCGTTAAGCATGTTTACGTAATTGCATGTGTTAACGTGTTTACTTTGACAGCCCTAGTTTTTATGTTTAGACTTTTTTCATATTCCCATTCCAGAATGTCATCAGAATTTGGAGGCACTGTTTTGCTGTAATTATCTTATTGAGATTTCCTTGCATAATAAGTGGAATAATTTTATGCAGATAAAACATTTGGGTTTAGATCGGAATCCCTTCGGATGAAAATAAGTCTGACCGCGGATAAATCCAGATTAAATTTGAGTGGAGGACGACACGGCTTGTCCTAAAAATGCAAATACACGTGATAACAAACAGCTGTCCTAGGTTACTGATGGGAAATGTCACTCTAACCAGCCACAAACATGGCATTTGATTGGGATTTACTTGGCTGAGATTAGATTATCCATCCTGATCCCTCTATGCCATCTGTTGCATTTTCCGCATTTGAGTTTCATTTTTAAACACATATAGTAGCATTAGTAGTGTGCTGTCTGTATGAAGACCAGCATCCGGCCTTGGTTTGGGCACTGTTTGTGCTGAAATACATCATGGGACTTGAGTGACAGTGTGTGTGTGGGTCATTATAAGTTTTATCTTTTTGATATACAAAACTGATGTAATTTCTGTGCATGGATGTTTAAAGGAATTGTTCACCCAAAAATGTACTTACCCTCATGGTGTTCCAAACCCATATACGTGCAGGTTTTGGAACAACATGAGGGTGAGGAAATAATGACAGATTTTATTATTATTTTATTTTATTTTTTTAAGTCTTGATCAAACGGAGTCACATTAACTGGAAGAATGAATTATGAAGCTTCACATCTGTGAACTTGTTCTACTCATTGCATGTGTTTGGAGCAGCAAGCTTTAAACAGATGAACTGGGTGGTACTGAACAACAGGACTAGGTTTAAAACAAGAAATTGGCCCGATGTTCAATAACTTTTGCTACAGCGTATGAAAGTTGCTGCATGATTGTTAATTTAAGAGGAAGGGCAGATGGTGAAACTGTGTAATGCCTTTCTCCTCTCTGCGGACCTATGTTTGATAGATCCACCAGTGATGTTCTTTCCAGATGTGCCACAGCCCCAAAACACCAGAGCTTTATGTTACTTCCGCCACCATGTTGCTTGTTATCATGGTACATCATCAGTCCTTTAAAGAGAGAGAGTAGCGCTGTTCCAAACTCTAGTGAACTGTCTACCTAGTCAGCATTTAAAGGGATAGTTCCCCCAGTATGAAAATTCAGTCATTTACTCACCCTCATGTCGTTCCAAATCATATGACTTGCTTTGTTCTGTGGATCACAAAGGGTGAATTTCTGAAGAATTGCCTGGCGCTCTTTTCCATATCATGAAAGTGATTTTAAAAATAGGGATGTCAAGCTTCAAAATGAAAGTAAAAAATAAAAATAGCCTTAAAAATACAAAGAAGATCGAAAGCATTAGTCCCCATTCTTTGTAACTTCATGAAAAAGAACGACCAGTACAATTGTTCAAAATTCCTTCTTTTGTGTTCTAAGGAAAGTCATACAGGTTTGGAACAACATGAAGGTGAGTCACTGTTCCTTTAAGATTTCATTGGTACATTTGTGATATAAAGGCTGTTTCAAAAGGTTGGCAGCCAATTAATGCAAAAAATGGATCTCACACTATTCTATAAAAAGAGTAAAAAGTAAAAAAAAAAAAATACAATATAAAAATTAAAATTAAAATTAAAAAAGGGGGTAGGGGGGAGAGGGTATGTCTTTAAGGAACTTTTTTTCATGAGTTCCTTTCTTATCAGTGTATAAATCTTTGCATGTTATTTACAATATAAGAGTTTATCCATTGTATTTTAGCTAAAAGGTGGTGTGGATCATGGAACAATACAATTTTACACACAAAAAAAAGTATAGCTGATGAATATTATTCATAAAGTAATTTATATAAAAGCACATTATAATATCTGAACATTCACTGAACACCGCTCACATTGTAAACAACTTCCCTTAGAGGGAAGTTGATAAGCTCTTATATTGTAAATAACATGCAAAGATTTCAAAATACTGTATATTTAAAAAGCTGTTGTATATACTGTATATATTGATAAGAAAGGAACTCATGAATAAAGTCACTGATCTCTGCCTGCATCACCTTTGTCTAATGATGGACTACACTCTTAAAATGGAATACATAGACTATCAATTAATGCCAACAAAAGCCTTCATCAGCCAACAAACAAAGGACAACGCATCTATATGAACTTCTGCAGTTAATCCAGGATGGACTTTAAAGACATTAGTTATTCATCTTACAATTCATACAAAACCTTTGTTTAAACACTGACCCTTAACACTTACTTAGTTTACAAATTTTAAACCATGACATGCACTGCACACAAATAACTAATACTGGCATTATATTCATGCTGTTTAGCCAGAGGGGTACTGGCCCCCACAGTGAGCCTGGTTTCTCCCAAGGTTATTTTTCTCCATTAACCAACATCTTATGGAGTTTTGTGTTCCTTGCCACAGTCGCCTTTGGCTTGCTCACTGTGGATCTAAATACAATTATTATTTTAATTATTTAATTATTAATTTTTATACACAATTTATAATCATATTTAATTGAACTACACAATGATCACTCTAAAACTTTAAAGATATTACAGTTTAATTTTCTGTTAATGAATAAATTTCTTTAAAGCTGCTTTGAAATGATGTGTGTTGTGAAAAGCGCTATACAAATAAAAATGACTTGAATTGATCGTTCACCCAAAAATTTGAATTATATTATTTACTCACCCTCATGCCATCCCAGATGTGTATGACTTTCATTCTTCTGCAGAACATAAACAAAGATTTTTAGAAGAATATTTCAGCTCTGTATGTACATACAATGCAAATAAATGGTGGCCAGAACTCCGAAGGTCCATAAAGCATATAAAGGCAGCGTAAAAGTAATCCATATCTTCGGAAGCGATATGATAAGTGTGGGTGAGAAACATTCAGCTGTTTTTCTGTTTTTGAGACACTGTGTCAGGGGGAAAAAAAATCTACTTTTGAAAGCACGTCTTGAGACGCTTGTGTTCTGTTATATGCATTGAGCTGCATCTAGTGTTTTTGTTTTAATGCAGGAACTCGTTCGTTTAAATCCCCCTGTGTTCAGAAATTAGGGGCAATTTGTGGAGGAAAAATGCCCCAGAAAGTGACAAAAATGCCTCTGAAATCCAAAATGTGGGGGCAAAAATGTATCTCTTTTTGTAAATTTGTAGCATTTGATATAGTACTTAACAGTACTTAATATTCTATTCCAGTCCTAGTTATAGATATTATCGCATAAAATATGAGATGTTAGGTAAGAGGTAATAAATTCAGATTAAAATAAATTCTCAATGAATTGATTCAACTGAAAAAATTGGACTGGTCTTGTTTCAAATGTTCTGCAGCAGGTATCGACTGTCTCTCATAAGACTTTTATAGGAAGAAAGCTGATGAAAGTCTCCCTCAGCCCTGTGGCAAGGCGGCATGTTGGCCTAAGATCAGTACTGAGTTTGGCATGTTGTACCGATGCCACCCGTAATGCCAGTGCTGCAGGATATCCCTTTACAGAGGAAGAGTCTGGGATGCCAGGAGAATGGATATGTTTCAAAGAAAACCCCTTCTCCCTTAACTAGGCTCAGTCCTCTGTGTGCATGTGCTATTCTGGACCAATATTTTATATGAAGTGCTGTGCAAGATATTGCAGTGGTTGGAAAATGCAGCCTTATGATTACAAGTGTATGGAGGGTTCTTAATATTATACACAGCTTATTTGGAGTTACTGTGAAGCAGTTTTCCCATGATGGGTGCATTTTTAGTATTAAATATTTTTTTATTCATGGCTCGGGTCCCCCTTTCAATGTAAGTCTATGTGACTTTTACGCCAGTTTTATTGTCCACCAGGTGAAATACATATGTCTGATTGCTTAGAAAAGTAATAACACACCTCTCCTCAGCAGACCACATGATTTGAGTCATCATTTATGTCTGTAGCACAAACAATGCAGAATGAGTTGCATGACAAAATGTAATCTTAGGGTAAGGGGGTTTGTTCAAATCACTAACCCAAGTATGAGCAATAGTAGTAGTAATAGTGATACTTGCCTTAGCAAACAATACTAATTAAAGATTGTTTACTTGAGAATCAGAATCAGCTTTATTGCCAAGTATGCTTACACATACAAGGAATTTGTCTTGGTGACAGGAGCTTCCAGTGTACAACCATACAAAAACAGCAGCAAGACATCGATAATAATAAAAAATAATTATACACATACATACATACACACAAACACACACATACATACATACATACAAACATACACATACGTAGGGAAAATCTAATGCAAATCTGTTATCTGTTATGTACAGTGCACATAACAGATTGTATTTGCAATGCAAATGTTTTTTTGTTTTTTGTTTTTTCAGAGGAATGAAATGGCAGAAGAGGTAGATGTGTTGGATAAATATAAAAAAGACTAAACTGTGTATTGCACATAGTTATTGCTCAATGGGGCAATTTAATTGTTCATGAGATGGATAGCCTGAGGGAAAAAAACTATTCCTGTGCCTGACGGTTCTGGTGCTCAGAGCTCTGAAGCATCGGCCAGAAGGCAACAGTTCAAAAAGGAAATGGGCAGGGTGAGTGGGGTCCAGCGTGATTTTTCCAGCCTTTTTCCTCAATCTGAAAGTGTATAGTTTTTGAAGGGGGGCAGGGAGCAAACAACAATCCACTCAGCAGTCCGAACTGTCCTTTGTAGTCTTCTGATGTCTGATTTCATAGCTGAACCAGACCAGACAGTATAGAAAGGGTCCAGTGATGTTCTTCAGGTGGGCCAACACCAGTCTCTCAAATGATTTCATGACCACAGATGTCAGGGCAACAGGTCTGTAGTCATTAAGTCCTGTGATTTTTGGTTTCTTTGGGACAGGAATAATGATTGAGCATTTGAAGCAGCATGGAACTTCACACTGCTCGAGTGATCTATTGAAGATCTGTGTGAAGATGGGGCCAGCTGGTTAGCACAGACTTTCAGACAGGCAGGTGAGACACCGTCTGGGCCTGAAGCTTTCCTCGTCTTTTGTTTCCGAAAGACCCGGCTCACATCATCTTCACAGATCTTAAGTGCAGGTTGAGTAGCAGGAGGGTGGAGGAAGGGGGTTGCAGGAGGTGTTGGTGTTTGTGTGAAGTGAAGGTCAGAGTGAGTGTGGGGTGTGAGATTGGGCCTTTCAAATCTACAGTAGAACACATACAGGTCACCAGCCAGTTGTTGGTCCACCACAGGGTTGGAGGTAGGAGTCCTGTAATTTGTGAGTTATTTCATGCCACTCCACACTGATGCAGGGTCGTTAACTGAAAACTTGTTTTTCAGCTTCTCAGAGTATCTTTTTTTAGCCACTCTGATTTTCTTGTTCAGTGTGTTCCTGGCCTGATTGTACAAGACTTCATCCCCACCCCTGTAAGCATCCTCTTTGGCCTGACAAAGCTGCCTGAGCTCTGCTGTAAACCACGGTTTGTCATTGTTGAACTTTAAATAAGTCCTAGTAGGAATGCACATATCCTCACAGAAACTGATATATGATGTAACAGTATCTGTGAGCTCATCCAGATTGGTGTCTGCAGCCTCAAAACACTCCAATCCATGCAATCGAAGCAGGCTTGTAGTTCCCTCTCTGCTTCATTGGCCCATCTCTTAACAGTCCTTACTACTGGCTTGGTTTATTTTAATTTCTGCCTGTAGGTTGGAAGAAGATGAACCAGACAGTGATCAGAGAGTCCCAATGCTGCTCTAGGGACAGAGCGATATGCATCCTTTATTGTTGTGTAGCAATGATCCAGTATGTTCCTGTCTCTGGTGGGGCATGTAATGTGCTGTTTGTATTTGGGCAGTTCACGTGTGAGGTTTGCTTTGTTAAAATCCCCAAGAATAATAATAACTGTGTCCAGGTATTGTGTTCTGTGTCTGTGATTTGATCAGTCAGCTGTTGCTGCTCTGTGTTCACACACGTGTTTGCGTTTCCACTCTGAACAGCTGAAAGCTCGGCAGATGTAACGCGCTGTCCGGAATGGCTTCACTCAGCCAGGTTTCTGTGAAGCACAAGGCAGCAGAGTTTGAAAAGTCTTTGTGCGGATGAATACTCGGCAGTGCTGTTCGAAAGCCACGCCAACAGAGCCTGACCAGCGCGCTTGCTCATCTCCCTCGCCTACGTCTCCTAGCACATTTAAACAACACTGCCGTGCCTCTGACTAAAATGCCCAGCAAAATGTCCAAATATTCAAAAACCAGTAAAAGGTTGTCTGGTATATGCTGCCTAATGTTCAGCAGTTTGTCCCTGGTAAAACTGACTGGAAAAATATTACTAAACACAGGACAAACAAATAAAAACAATAAAAGAACTGAAGAGCTACCCATGAGGCGGCCATCCGCGGTGCCATTTTGTATCTTGAGTTAATTTGATTTATAGAAACATAAACAGATCCCTGATTGTGACGTGTAGGTTGAAGAGTACATTATGGCCATTTCAGAGTCTTTTGAGAAAATAAAACCCTGAAGGGCAGGTTCCCCTGATCAGTAACTGCATTTACTCATATTGAAAAACAAACCCATCAGAATTTTCATGACCATCTGATCTGAAAAAAAAAAATCAGCTGAAATCAGTTAATTAAATAGCATGTGACCTTTACACACGCTCTGATGCATGCTTTGAACTTTTAATTTTGCATTTGACTGATTTAATTTGGCAGGGGCTCGATTTTTGAATTGCAGCTCGATCAATTGCTGTTTGCCCTTTCCTAACAGTCCACTTGTAAAATGTAGCTTTTTTCTGATTTCTTAACACAAGTATTTGGTACTGTATGCCCCCTTTTTGTTTAATACCACCATGTTCTCAAGCTGGCATGAACAAACCTGATGATCCCTGTTTTACCAGCATGATTTGATAATGTTCCAAAGAGCATCTGGCGTGCTTCAGTGAAAGAAAGGAAATTTGAACATGTCTGTACAAATGTACTTACTTGATTAGTGACCTAGAAATAGTGCAGAATCTTAAATATTATTTCAAATCAAATAAATGACACAAAACCATATACACAAGTGCAATAGTGTATAATATATACTATATCTATAGTATACATAAAATACACTGTAGGTTGTATTGTACTGTAATGACATTCAGGCTATCGGTTGATAGGCAGTTGCCAGTGTGTTGTTAAGAGAGAATATAATTTATGACAGTCCAGTGTGAGATTAATAAAGTGCAGTGCTGATGTATTTTGATCGTGAGAGATCAAGAGTTCAAAAGTCTGATTGCTTGGGGGAAGAAGCTGTCATGGAGTCGGCTGGACCGGGTCCTAGTGCTGCGATACCGCCTGCCTGATGGTAGCAGTGAGAGCAGCCCATGGCTCGGGTGGCTGGAGTCTCTGATGATCCTCCAAGCTTTTTTCACACCGCCTGGTATATATGTCCTGGAGGGAGGGAAGCTCACCTCCGATGATGTGTCTGGCAGTTCGCACCACACTTTGCAGGGCTTTGCAGTTGTGGGTGGTGCTATTGCCGTACCAGGCTGTGATGCAGCCAGTCAAGATGCTCTCTACAGTGCTGGTGTAGAACCGTGTGAGGATGTGGTGGTTCATTCCAAACTTCCTCAGCCATCTCAGAAAGAAGAGGTGCTGATGAGCCTTCTTCACAACGGCCTCTGTGTGGACGGACCATGTGAGTTCCTCAGTGATGTGGACACCGAGAAAGCTGAAGCTGCTGACTCTCTCCACCGGTGCTCCATTGATGGTGATGGGACTGTGTTCTCTGTCTTATCTCCTGAAGTCCACCACAAGCTCCTTTGTCTTGCTGACATTGAGGGAGAGGTTGTGCTACTGACACCAGCGTGTCAGAGTGTGCACCTCCTCTCTGTAGGCTGTTTCATCATTGTCAGTGATCAGACCTACCACCGCCGTATCATCAGCAAACTTAATGATGGCATGGAGCTGTGTTGCCACACAGTCATGTGTGTACAGGGAATACAGGAATGGGCTGAAAACACAGCCCTTTGGGGCTCCAGTGTTGAGGGTCAGTAATGAGGAGATGTTGCTGCCCATTCTAACCACCTGGTGTCTGCTTGACAGGAAGTTCAGGATCCAGCTGCACAGCGAGCTGTTAAAGCCCAGAACCCGGAGTTTCGATGTAGTGACACTAGGGGTCACTCTTGGGAGCCTGAGACACTTCTGGTCTTTGATAAAAGGCCAATGGAAATTGGCGAGTGGTATTTGCATGCCACTCCCCCAGACATATGGGTATAAAAGGAGCTGGTATGCAACCACTCATTCAGGTTTTATGCTGAGGAGCTGAGACAAGGTCCGGCCATTTCAGCGGGTAGTTCAGCGTTGTGGCAGGAGGGACACAACGTCTTGTTCCCTCCATCAGGGAACGGAGGTTACGCAAGTAACCAAGATGTTCCCTATCTGTCACTCACTCGACGTTGTGTCGATATAGTGACACTAGGGGTCCCTATACGAAATGCCACAACTGGCTGAACTGTTCACCTTCAAGGTGGAAGGGGACAGCCGCCCTTCCAACCTTTCCTGCAGGAAGGAAAGCACTGATCTGACTGCGCATCTCTGGGGTCTTCCCGTCTGGAAGAACACCACTTAGTGAACAGATGCCACTTAAAGGCATACAGGCGCCTCGTAGAGGGGGCCCTAGCCTGAGTGATCGTGTCTGCCACTGCGGGTGGTAGACCGCTTAGGTCTTCCACGTCCCGTCCAGGGGCCAGACATGGAGATTTCAGAGGTCTGGTCACGGGTGCCAGATGGTGCCCCGTCCCTGAGAAAGAAGATCCTTCCTCAGGGGAAGGCTGTCACGAGGAGCGTGAGGTCCGAGAACCACGTCTGGGTGGGCCAGTAGGGTGCTACCAGGACGACCTGCTCCTCATCCTCCCTGACCTTGCACAGAGTCTGTGCAAGTAGGCTCACTGGGGGAAACACATATTTGTGCATGCCAGGGGGCCAGCTGTGTGCCAGTGCATCTGTACCGAGGGGGGCCTCGGTCAGGGCATACCAGAGAGGGCAGTGGGAGGATTCTTGGGAGGCGAACAGGTCCACCTGTGCCTGCCCGAATTGACTCCAAATCAGCTGGACCACCTGAGGGTGGAGTCTCCACTCTCCCCTGAGGGTAACCTGCCATGACAGCACGTCCGATTTAGTGTTGAGGTTGCCTGGGATGTGAGTGGCTCGCAGCGATTTGAAGTGCTGCTGGCTCCAGAGGAAGAGACGACGGGCGAGTTGTGACATACAACGAGAGCGCAGACCGCCTTGGCGGTTGACATATGCTACCATTGCCATGTTGTCTGTCCGAACTAACACGTGCTTGCCCTGGATCAACGGCCAAAACCTCCGCAGGGCGAGCAGAATTGCCAACAACTCGAGGCAGTAGATGTGCCAATTCAGTCGTGGCCCCTTCCACAAGCCGGCGGCTGCGTGCCCATTGCAAACAGCGCCCCAGCCCATTTTGGAGGCATCTGTCGTGACCACGACGCACCTGGAAACCTATTCTAGGGGAACACCTGCCTATAGAAACGAGAGGTCGGTCCAAGGGTTGAAAAGATGGGGAAAGACCGGCGTGATGACCACGCGATGTGTCCCGCGGCGCCATGCCCATCTCGGGATTCGAGTCTGAAGCCAGTGCTGAAGCAGTCTCATATGCATCAACCCGAGCGGGGTGGCCACCGCTGAGGATGCCATATGCCCCAGGAGCCTCTAAAAAAGTTTCAGTGGATTCTGTTTGAACTCCTTCAGACAGGCCAGCACCGACTGGGAGTGCTCGTTCGTGAGGCGAACTCCAAACCAAGGAAAGAGATGCTCTGAACCGGGAGGAGCTTGCTCTTTTCCCAGTTGACCCGAAGCCCTAGTTGGCTGAAGTGTGAGAGCACCAAGTCTCTGTGTGCGCACAACATGTCCCGAGAGGGAGCTAGGATTAGCCAGTCGTCGAGATAGTTGAGAATGCGAATGCCCACTTCCCTTAACAGGGCAAGGGCTGCCTCTGCGACCTTCGTGAAGACATGAGGGGACAAGGACAGGCCGAAAGGGAGGACCTTGTACTGATACGCCTGACCCTCGAATGCAAACCTCAGGAAGGGTCTGTGTCGAGGTAGAATCGAGACGTGGAAGTACGCGTCCTTCAGGTCTACCGCCGTGAAACAATCTTGATGCCAGACGCTCACCAGAATGCATTTTTGTGTCAGCATCTTGAACGGGATTCAAGATGCTGACAGCTGGGCGCTCAGGGGCCAGGGAGACCACCGCTGAAGCGCCAATCCTGCAAGGGAAAACCCGTGAATGGTAGTCGTGATGATGACCGTGCACACTGGGTCTGTGACCCAGGAAAGAAGGAAACAGCTCTTTTGCTGAACTGTTAGGCATGCGGCGAAATCAAACAAAAAGGCAACAAAAGATTCTCCACCCGGCCCTCCACTGGGGGATGGAGTGGTCTTCTTACCAGCTCCAGACGAGTGGGTTTCTTCGACCCTGGGTCGCCCGTCTCAGGGGCGCTTCGATGACCTCCGTGGGTTCTTAGCGGCCGACTGTGAGACGGGTGGCATTTGCTTCCTGCGGTGGGCTCCACGCCAGGGCCGGGCCGAAGGGGCTGTGGCGGAGCCGGTGCAGTCACCGCAGGGGGACGCCCTTGGCGACGAGCAGATGGGGTGCGGGATCTTGAGCTGTGCCGGGACAGGATATGCCGGATAGCCTCCATCTGCTGCTTCACCGTCAAGAACTGCTGGGCAAAGTCCTAAACGGTGTCGTCGAATAGGCCAGCCTGGGAAATGGGGGCAGCAAGAAGCCGTGTCTTGTCGGCCTCACCCATCTCGACCAGGTTGAGCCAAATGTGGCACTCCTGGACCACTAATGTGGACATCGTCCGCCCGAGAGACCGCGCCATGACCTTCGTCACTCGGAGAGTGAGGTCGATCGCCAAGTGCAGTTTCTGCATCAGATCTGGGGTGGAACTACCCTCGTGCAGTTCTTTTAGCGCCTTGGCTTGGTGGACCTGCAGGAGAGCCATGGCGTGCAGGGCAGAGGCGGCTTGTCCAGCAGCGCTGTAGGCTTTAGCCATCAGGGACGACGTGAACCTACAGGGCTTGGACGGGAGCTTTGGGCGTCTGCGCCAGGTGATGGCGTTCTGCAGGAATAGGTGCACCGCGAGCGCCTTATCCACCGGGGGAATCGCCGTATAGCCCCTGGCCGCCCCGCCATCGAGGGTAGCGAGGGCAGGGGAACTGAGGAATCGGGACCAGGCAGTAAAAGGTGCCCCACGATTTCGTCAGCCCCTCGTGCACTTCCGGGAAGAAAGGCACTGGAGCGGGGCGTGGCTGCTTTGAGCGGCGCCGCGATCCCAGGAATCAATCATCGAGCCATGAGGGTTCAGGGGAGAGCGGAGGGTTCCACTCTAGCCTGACGCTCGCGGCTGCCCGGGAAAGCATGTCCGTCATCTCTGCATCAGCCTGTGACTGGGCAATCGTCCCCGAAGGGGGGAGCCCAGCTGAGGCTTCTGCATCCGACTGGACAAGCCCGCTCTCCGATGCTGCGCTCGAGAGCTCATCATCTTCGCGGGCTCCGAACAAGAGGCCAGACTCGCCATGAGACGAGCCGGCGGACTCATCCGGAAGCCCGACTGGGACAGACGAGCGTGCTGGGGAATGGGAGGTCCGCGAGGGGATACCCGGCGGAGGCGATCCCATTGGGGTCCCCAAATCGCCCCCAGTGCTAGCCGTGCTGGCCTCAAACCCGTAGATAGAAGGACCGAGGCAGGGAGCCGCAACATTGCCATGGTCATGTTCTCGCAGTGAGAACATGAACCATCCATGAACGCTGCCTCCGTGTGGGTCGCGCCCAGACACAAAAGACAGCAATCATGACCATCCGAAGTTGAGAGATAACGACCGCAACCAGGAATAACACACAATCGGAAAGGCATCTTTAAAAAGACGTTCCGTGTGTGCCGCTCTTTTAGAGAAATAAACTCTTTCAGAAAATATACTCTCTTTTTTCTGCCAAAGCGCCCAGGGGCGTTCTCTGCAGTGCACCAGTGCAGAGGAGGGAGAAGCCGCTGAAATGCGCCGTCAGATCCAGCAGATGTGAATGAACAGTAGTAATTCAGCTCAATGAGCATGACCGTTCGGCTCCGAAGAGAAAATCTGAATGAGTGGTTGCATACTAGCTCCTTTTATACCCGTATGTCCGGGAGAGTGGCATGCAAATACCACTCGCCAATTTTCATTGGCCTTTTATCAAAGACCAGAGGTGTCTCGGGCTCCCAAGAGTGACCCCTAGTGTCACTACATCGACACAACGTCGAGTGAGTGACAGATAGGGAACCACGGTTACGGTGAGGCACTTACAATGTAAGGGTCCATTTGTTTAGGGTTTAAAAAGGTAGAAAATGTCAATCTTATAATTTAATAAAAGTACTAAAAAAAAAGTGTTATTTTAGCTGTAAAGTTGTAGTTTTTAAGGATGTTTTAAGGGGTTTTTGGTTTACGCCGTTACTGCGTCATGGCAACAAAGTTGCAAAATTTTATACAGTTGAAGTCAGAAGTTTACATACACTTAGGTTGAAGTCATTAAAACTAATTTTTTAACCACTCCACTTATTTCATATTAGCAAACTATAGTTTTGGCAAGTCGTTTAGGATATCTGCTTTGTGCATGACATGAGTAATCTTTCCAACAATTGTTTACAGACAGATTGTTTCACTTTTAATTGACTATATCACAATTCCAGTGGATCAGAAGTTTACATACACCAAGTTAACTGTGCTTTTATGCAGTTTGGAAAACTCCAGAAAATTATGTCAAGCCTTTAGGCAATTAGCTTCTGATAGGCTAATTGGAGTCAATTGGAGGTGTACCTGTGGATGTATTTTAAATCCTACCTTCAAACTCAGTGCCTCTTTGCTTGACATATGGGAAAATAAAAAGAAATCAGCCAAGACCTCAGAAAACAAAATTGTTGACCTCCACAAGTCTGGTTCATCCTTGGGAGCAATTTCCAAAAGCCTGAAGGGACCACATTCATCTGTACAAACAATAGTACACAAGTCTAAACCACACAGCCATCATACCACTCAGAAAGGAGAATAATTCGGTTTCCTAGAAATGAACGTAATTTGGTGCAAAAAGTGCAAATCAATCCCAGAACAACAGCAAAGGACCTTGTGAAGATGCTGGAGGAAACAGGTAGATAAGTATCTATATCCACAGTAAAACGAGTCCTATATCGACATAACCTGAAAGGCTGCTCAGCAAGGAAGAAGCCACTGCTCCAAAAACGCCATACAAGAGCCAGACTACAGTTTGCAAGTGCACATAGGGACAAAGATCTTACTTTTTGGAGATAGTCCTCTGGTCTGATGAAACAAAATTTAACTGTTTGGCCATAATGACCATCATTATGTATGGAGGAAAAAGGGTAAGGCTTGCAAGCCGAAGAACACCATCCCAACCTTGAAGCATGGGGGTGGCAGCATCATGTTGTGGGGGTGCTTTAATAAAAGCTGAAATAAATAATTCTCTCTACTATTATTCTGACATTTCACATTCTTAAAATAAAGTAGTGATCCTAACTGACCTAAGACAGAGAATGTTTTCTACGATTCAGTGTCAGGAATTGTGAAAAACTGAGTTTAAATGTATTTGGCTAAGGTGTATGTAAACCTCTGACTCCCAACTGTATAACTTTACACAGAAAAGGTTAAGAAGGGATTTTATCAACTAAAATCATGTTAACACATATTGTTTATGCCTTGTGGCTATACTTTTGAAACAGTGAGTATTGTAACTTTTACGGATTGGCCCTATTGACTTCCATTGTAAGTGCCTCACTGGAACCCAGATTTGTGCTTTTTTATTTTTTTAATGGAGGGACAAGTCGTAATAAATGTGTGTGTATTATCAGCATTATGCCACAAATGCTGTCAATTGAGTATGTACTGAACCCAGAATATTCCTTTAACACTAATGAGATGTATATTTGATACATATACATTTGCTTGTATGGTGCATGGTGACATTATTTTCATGAAAATTAAGCATAGTTTCTCCATAAATCTGCTTTACTTTGTAACCAATTCTTTATTTTCTAAATACAAAATATATTTTATTTATTTCGGATTTTAGGTGAATTATGACCTGGACATGCTCTTGACAAGTTATCTTGATAAGTTGAAATCACTTTACACTTTGTGTGTTTCAGTCTGTTCCAGCATTACTGCTACTCACGTGGAGGGATGCGTCACACTTCGTACACTTATATCTGTAGAAGATAACCCAAACACAAACAAAATAATTAAACTCAACTCACAAATTATCCATGTATGGAAAAGAAAAGCGCTCGTTCAGCACTCAGAGCTTGTTGTTGTAATTACTGCTGTTCTTAGCGAGCATTACACAAACAGCACAACAGCTTACAGTGCAATAAAACAGATAGAAATAAAATCATTACGTTTGTTTAATGGAGGCAGTGAGTTTGTCCTTCAGGGTTCCCCTACAAGTGTCCAATACAGAAGAGATTTGTATGCTACATATATTCAAAGTCTTTTGAAGACAAATTATGCTTTTCATATTCAGCCTAGTAGCTCTGAATGGCTAGACTTACTGTGCGGTTGATATTAAGATCTACAGTGATATTTTTTGGTATTCGTTCAGTGATACTGTTGATAATTCTGGTAAAATATTTTCATTTTTACAACTTTGCATAAAATGCCAAATAAAACAAAACAGTTACAATGTTGACATTTTAATAGTGGGGATAAGTGTTCAGTCCTGTATTATGGACATGCTGGAGCTCCAAATGACAAAACCATCCAGGCCGGAGATATGTGGTGAGTGAGAGTTTACATCCCTCATTCACACAGAAATTATGTATGCCATATTTTTATTAAATGATCATTTTAGTCAATAAAGCTGTATATTGTTTGATGCATTTTTTTTAATACAGTGTACAGAATGATATATTCCTGACTGAGCACTTTGCTGATACACGTGTTTACAACCAGACATTAGTACAGTAAACGAGCATATTGCTGACTTTATTAGCAGTACCACACCGCCCTCTGGTGGCTGTGAAATAGAAACAGTTTTTCTTCAGTATTTGGAGAACTTTTAACACAAATTTCAGTAATGATGTAAAAATCTGACTAGTTCAGCCATGTAAATTTATTTATTAAAGTTTCATCTACTGTTTTACATTAATTAGAATGCTTCAAATGCTAGATTTACATTATTCTTATATATAATATATATATATTTTATGTAGGTTTTTTAAATGATATTTTCTCAAGTCAGAAAGCACACAGTGAATCAGTTAATATCACCTTTATTGATTGGGAACACCATTACAGTACTTGGCATGATAACTAAAGCAATTATTAGCGGTAATTACATTGTTCTTTTGCTAATACATTACTGTACAAGACTGATCTTAGGCATGTCAAAAGGAAAGCACCTTAAGAAAACTCTTATCTTGCTACTGTCTTATTGTTTTTCTGACAGTCTTTTTGACATGGGTGGAGAATATTACTGTGTGGCAGCGGGGGCGTGGTCAAGCATCTCTCCGGAGAGAGAGAAAGCGGTAAGGGCGCTTACACCTGAGTTAAATTATGTCTAAGACATGTCTCTAATTTCAGTGAGCACGGGCAGAGCGGCATAAATAGAGCCACACAGCAGATAGACGAGAGCGAGAGCGCGAGCCTGGGCACCAGAGAGCCAATTGTAAAGCCATGAGTTTATTATTTCAAGAGTATATTTTTGTGAAGTAGTTTGTATAGTTTTGAGCGTTAATCATTGAACAGTGCAAGAGCCCTGAACGTGTGTGTTTGCTGTAGTAAGGAGAATAAAACGCTTACCTGAACCAGTAAATCTGCTTCTCGCCTCCTTCCACTGAGAAGTCTTACATACTGCTACTCCTCTGACATCACCTGCTCTTTCCCGGCCAATGGCAAGTTCACACCAGCCCAGAGAGCCATTTATGAAGCCGTGCTCAAGTCCTCCAGAGCTGTGATGGCCGCAATCAAACCAGGTAGTAAATTAACATGTCTTGTTAACAATAGAAAAAATCAAGAACGATGTGGTTTGGTAGGTATTGCATTCAAATGCAAAATCACCTTCTATCATTTTTTTCAACCTACCTCCCGAGCTGCCAAAAAATAAAGTAGAAAAAATATTGAATATTACAGGGATGTTATAATCCAGCATGTACAGTTGAAGTCTGAAGTTTATATACAAGTTTAGGTTGAAGTCATTAAAACTAATTTTTTAACCACTCCACAGATTTTATATTAGCAAACTATAGATTTGGCAAGTCGTTTAGGACATCTACTTTGTGCATGACAAGTAATTTTTCCAACAATTGTTTACAGTCAGATTGTTTCACATTTGAGTATATCAAAAGTCCAGTGGGTCAGAAGTTTACATACACTAAGTTAACTATGCCTTTAAGCAGCTTGGAAAATTCCAGAAAATGATGTCAAGACTTTAGGCAATGAGCAAATTAGCGTCTGATAGGAAGTGTACTGAATTGGAGGTGTATCTGTGGATCAGTAATTTTTCCTCAAACGTCTTACTCCTTAAATTAATTGCAATTTTGAAAAATGAGTCAAATCATTACCACTCACAAGAGATAAAGACTCCAGTCACATCAGTAATAAGCTTTTTTTTTTTTTTTTAACATGGAGAGGGTCCCCTCATGGGGGGGATCACATGACCAGATAAATACTACTCGCTTAATCTCAGTAACTGCCCTGTTATTGGACACTTTTACGTTTGGATTAAATTAATAATGTCTGACTGTGAATTGTGAATTTTTACATTGGCATCTGTAACTGAAAACTTTTGATTTTGAATGATGCTGCATCCATGCCACTAGGTGTCAGTGTAAATCTAAGACAACATGAACAAAAACTTACTGAGTGCACCTTTAAAACAGATTTCCTTAACTAAAATGAGCATCTCCCACAGATGTGTGCTCCATTGGAGGTTTACGCCCACTCTAGCTAAAACCAGGAAATATAAAGTCCTTTAGACACATTAAATATCCTGAGATGGAGACTGACTCACAGGCTTACCATCACACTGTCATTTCAAAAGTATTTCTCAATTTTACTCGGACTACCTCTTTGTGTCATACATTTTTATTAATTTTTTCCTTGAAGTCAACTTATAATGTTAGTGAGGTCATATTGTTTGTGATGACCATTTTCCACCCTCTCTCAGACACTTAGAATTAAACCGGTCATTTTGTATTGCTTTTCCTTTCTGACTTGAACAGTCTCTTCACATTTGAAATAAGTAACAGCCATTTGCTGCATGTGTGATTTATAGTTTTTAAACTGGCTCATCCTTCAAAAACAGACTTTGCAAAGCTGCATTACATTGTGACAGATTTATGATACAATCTGTGCTAAAATGTGCTGCTCAAACTGAAATGATTCAGTGACTTATTTCTAATATTGGCCTTCTTCAGAAGAATATGCAGGTGCTGGACACAGCCAGAAGTTTTTTGCACAATTTGTCTTACAGCTAAAGGACAGCACACTAATAAAAGCACTGCTGCTAAAAATACCAAACCAAAAATATATATAAGAAAAAAATTCATTAAATGACTTGGTTGTTGAACAACTAGTCGATCGTTGTGATTCATCTCTAATCTGCATGTATTTCAGAGTGATTGTTTTCTCCTCATAAGGGCATTGAGCGTACTGATGAGCTGGGACTGAACAATCTGTGTATGGGTTGTGGGGTGCAGGAGCGGATGGTCCTCACGGTGGAACCTGGAATCTATTTCATCAACAACCTGCTGGATAAAGCACTAAACTCTCCTGCCCAGTGCAGCTTCATCAACAAAGACATCCTTGCTCATTTCCGTGGCTTTGGAGGGGTCAGAACAATTCAATTTGACTATAAATAATTGTTTGTCAAAGTCCCCTTAAAGGAATAGTTCACAAATTTTTTTTTTTAATTCTCTCATTTACTCGCCCTCATGCCATCCCAGATGTGTATGACTGACTTTATTATGCTGAAAACTGAGATTTTTAGAAGAATATCTCAGCTCTGTAGGCCCATACCATGCAAGTGAATGGTGGCCAGAATTTGAAGGTCCAAAAAGCACAAAGGCAGCATAAAAGTAATCCATATGACTCCAGTGGTTAAATGCATATCTTCAGAAGTAATATGATAGGTGTGGGTGAGAAACGGATCAATATTTAAGTACTTTCAATTCTCCTCCCTTCCCAGTAGGTAGCGATATGCGCGAAGAATGTGAAATGCCAAAAACAAAAGAAGAAAGTGAAAGTAGAGATTTATAGTAAAAAAAGGACTTAAATATTGATCTGTCACCCACACCTATCGTATCACTTCTGAAGGTATGGATTTAACCACTGGAGTCTTATGGATTACTTTCATGCTGTCTTTATGTGCTTTCTGTCCACCATTCACTTGCTTTGTATGGACCTTCGGAGCTGAAGTATTCTTCTAAAAATCTTTGTGTTCTGCAGAAGAAAAAAACTCATACACATCTGGCATGGCAAGAGGGTGAGTAACTGATGAGAATTGTCATTTTTGGGACAAGAGTTCCTTTTGTTTTCAGAAAATAATTTGCATTATTTGTACATTATGAACCAGAATATAAATGTCTGAATGTTTAGACACTGTATCTACAAAGTTACTGAGCAGTTGTGTTTCTCTGTCTCACTATCCAGGTGCGTATTGAAGAAAACATAGCAGTAACAGCTGACGGTGTGGAGTTGCTGACTTGTGTTCCTCGAACCGTGGAAGAGATCGAGGCATTCATGGCAGAGGAAACATCCAAACCCTTCAGTCCAGTCAGTAGCGAGAAATTCTGAAATGATAAACGACACTCCTTTTCAGCAACATATCTGGCTTTAGTCTGTATTTCAGGAAATTAATACCATTTGATATTTAACTCTGTAAATCGAAAGCAATCATAAATTATATGGAGGAAAATATGCAATATCTGGTGTTTTACAGAAAGTATACTCCTTCAGCTCATATTCAGTATTAGCTGCCTGAGCCAAATCAAACAAAAGTGTTATACAAATGAATTACAGGATCATTTATGCATTAATGTAGCAGCTTGTTATATGCTTATAATGCAGCAAATGTTTTAACATTTGATCTTGCATGTTCGAAGTTTGATACTCAATGATGACAGAGATGCTCTTTATCAGGCCAGCTCTAAATTTCTATTTAGCTGACCAATAAGAACTTTGTTCAAACTACATGTCACATTTTGTAAGACAATGCAATGCTTATTTTGTAATAAACATTTGATTTTTCTAGCATCTTGGAATTGGGTTCAAGATGTTGTTTACTAATGTAGTTAATTTACTGTTTTAATATCATTATTAAGGTAATATGTCTAGTATGACAAGCATACTAGTAAATAATTGGTTCCTTTGTGTCCTGTTATCAGCATATTTGTAGTAGATTTAAGATCATCAGAAAAATTAGTAGGTTAAGTATTGAGTTTAGTGCAATATTAATAATGCAGTGTCCAAGAACAAATACTAATGTCCAAAAGTGGGGTATCATTATGGAATTTTATGTTTTTTGAAGAAATTGATCCTTTTAATCACCAAGATTGGCTTAATCAAAAATGACAGTAAAAACATGTGTAATGTTACAAATGACTATACTGAAACAATGTATAGTGGGTTTACGTATAAATAAAAACCTAGGAAAATATTCCCTTGTAGAAATTGCAAGTACATTTAACAGACCATGTTTTTAAAATTAAAGGCTACACACAATTCTCGGTGGCTCTAATTAGAAATTATCCAAGTAAAGTTTACTTTGCAATATTCTATTTTAAGTCAATTTTACTTAATCTTTGTACATTTTACTCAAGCAATGTAGTACTGAATTAAGCCATGCTTTTGAAAGTGCACTTGCATTTCAATTACTTTTAATATTTATCACATGACACACAGAAGCCTTTCCCATATATACTTAGTGCATGATATGTAGTTTATTAATAACATCACCTTGCTTAAATGGCAATAAACACAAAACACAGAGCTGTGCAGGGAGACCAGAACACTTGGTGCACAAAACACGATGACAGTAACAATCAACAGATTTGTTTAATCAGAAAAAGGTAATTTTTAGTAGGAAAATGAACTTCAGACTTTACAAAACAAGAAGTTACCAAACTTAAAATCAACAATAAAAACGACAACCCATTCAAGCTCAAATTTTTCAAGCCCGGTGCATGATGGGAACACCAGATTGGAAAGGCTAAGTACATTTTACTTCTTTTATTTACCCGTGAATATTACTAAAATTAGCAAATGAATGTGACAACGGTTTATACTTAGGGTTGCAACGGTATGAGATTTTCTCAGTACTATAACTATCTCAGAAAATATCACGGTGTAGGCTATTACATAATTATTATTACCAGATACAATGACCCTTAAAGGAGTGAAGACAGAAGTTGTTTTTTTTTTTTTTTTTTTTTTTTTTTTTTAACAAACGCTTTATTATAATTGAAACTTGAAACCATTTTTTAATAGAAGTATGTGTATTATAATAAACCAAATTATAAACATGATAAAAAATAGCATGTAATTATAACGTTATATAACTAAAGCATGTTAGTTTACATGTTAGCATAGTATGTTAAATTAACTACTAAATGAAAATCAGCTGTGTGAGCTTTAAAGTAATTGCCTATGATTATTAATAATTAACATACACAGTAGGTGCACGACAGTGCAGCCAGACTGCTCCTGTCTGAATCTTTATCTCAGTGGTTCTCAAATGGTTTTGCTTCAGAACAGATTTTACATTGGAAATGTAAATTCCACAATTCCTTTTATGTTGCATAGTTTTGTTCATGGTTTTCAAGTCCAAGGACATGCATCAAGTGACATTATTTTTGTTGTCGACGTCAACAACAAAAGCGACAGGAAGTTTTCTCTCCCCCTTTTAAAAATTGAAGAGCATATTTACTTATATGAGCCCATTATTATCCCGTTTGTTTCCTAATTTCAAACATAATTCAAACAGAACATACATATTACACAGGAGGAAAGGCTCCTCATTACCATGGTTAGGTCAGTGTAGCTAGTCTTAAATAATAGTAATAATAATAAATTATAGTATTTATGAAAAAATAAATACTAGCTAAAACACATCTTGAAACTTTAACTACAACTGCCACTGTTGATATAAAATGAGGTCTAATAGATTCTACCTTTACATTATTTCATAAGAAACTATAACATTTTGTCAAAATATAACAGTTACTTTTACTCATGTAAAATCCTGAAACAATTTTGTAAAGGTGATGATGTGTAATTATTTTATTTTCCACCTCAGTGCTTTTTAGCATGTCAGGACTGCCTACTGTTTGAGAGGTTCGACTTGACTTCCTCATAACGCTTTAAACTATCAAATCAAATCAAATCAAATCACTTTATTGTCACACAGCCATATACACAAGTGCAATGGTGTGTGAAATTCTTGGGTGCAGTTCCGATCAACAGCAGTCGTGACAGTGATGAGACATATACCAATTTACAATAACATCAAATTAACACAGCACAATTTAAACATCTGTTATACACATAATTACACTCAACAATATACAAATAATAACATACACTGTACAGTATACAATACGCTGTTTTTTTTTTTTTTTTTTTTTTTGTTTGTTTGTTTTTTTACTATATAGATACACATTATTCAATAAAAATTAAAAATTGAAATATATATATATATATATATATATATATATATATATATATATATATATATATATATATATATAAACTAGAAATGTCTCACTAGAATTGAAACTGGTCACACCAGTTTTGAGGTCTGTACATCGCAATATCGAGGGAAGCTCGGTTGTTGCAGGCGCGCGCCAGAGAGAAGAGCAGATCATGATCGCGAGCTGGTTCCCTTACTCTCATGCGCACTGACGTGCACAGAACGGGGGCTACAGGGGCACAAACATATGGAGTAATTTAATCTGTGCACAGTGTCAAATCTGTGCTGGATTGAGCAAGATTTCCACTTCCCTTTGTTTTGCACAATCGCTAGAGAACTTTGTCATGCATGGGCGGATGGGGAAGAGAAACCGGCCCAAAAGTTATAGGTGGGTGGCACCGAGGCGTCATTTTGCGGCCCACTGCAGCTAGTCGCCGCCTGTGAAAATTCCCAGTTTACCCCATTGCAAGTCCGCCCCTGGTGTCATGTGATGAAAGGCGGATCATATTTCATAAGGGTGAGGCTGTTAAAGGAAAATTTTAACAAGGGACTTAATCTTCACACACGAAAGACATATTTAACTTACAGAAAATGGAAGTTGTCAGAGACATGTATAAAGGACAGAATGTTAGAGACATGACTGAAAAGGCACAACAGATGCACAGATATACTCAGCTGAGAAACCATCCAGATGTTCTCTTCAAAGTCTATAGAAGAAAATGTCTGCACGTTCTGCTCTTCAGACCTTTGGATGGAGGCCAATGGATGAGATTAATTCAAGATAGATATGAAAATTTGTTCGCACAGTGGTCAATCAGACATGTTGACCAGCAAGTTCATGATGTGATTAATATCTCCGGAAAGCTGGTCGATCTGCAAAGATTCTGTGATGAGTTTCCACAAAACCTTGTCTCAGTCTTAAACACCACGAAAAACCTGGAGGAGGTTCATGCAAATGCCAAAGAAATTGAAGTTCTGACAGCAAGAATACATGAACTCGAACTGGAAAACAAAAAACTTCGAAAACAGTTATCCAAGTAATTGGTTAAAGGGGCTGTCAAAGACAAAAGGTAAGCATATTAGTAAAGGTTCAAGACTTGCGACACAAACGTAAGAACCTTTTCCTATTCCTTCTCTGTAATGTCATCATAGATGAACAGTGAGGATACATAAATAGCCTAACAGGGACATTTTAACATTTTACAGTAGTCCATTACAATAACATTGGTTCCAAAGAAGCATATAAGAAAAGTGCATGTTTTTGTGTAGAGGGAAAGACCAGTTCTGGTTGGCACAGGGTTAATTTCTATGTCAGAATGGTCACAAACATGTAACATCTGTATGTTTAACCTATCATTCTATCAGGACATTAAACCTGTCAAGATGAGGACCGCTTTTCACTATCCAGAAAAAAAGTTTTTATCTTCTTAAAGCATGCTATGTTTCAAAGCTATGTGCTGAAACGTTTACAGTAGACAACTTGTTTTTAATTTGTTCTTACAATTTTTTTCACTGTGCAAACTGTGAAATGTTACACTTATATAATACATGTTAAATATGTAAAAAAAAAAAAAAAAAATGCCAGACCTTTCTGGTCTGAATCTGAATCTTTAAGTACATACATAAATTTGTTTTATTTATTTGTTTTTTTTATCTTTAACCATGCATTAACAAAATTGAAATCATCTTCAAAGAGAAGTCATCATCAAATAGCACCTGTTCTGTTTACCTGCATATACAGTACAGTAGTCAGTCATGTTCCCTCTTTATTAATAATGAACATAACAGTCATGTTGAATATAATACCAGCTTATTTGTTTCATCTCTTCCACACAGACGATCTTGATGGACTTTGGTGTGAGATCTTGAAGATTGGTCATCTAGAAGCATTAAGCCCTGCCTGACCAATAAATTGTTCTTGTCTTGTATTTCTCTTCTGTGTCACATTCATACCAGAAAATCCTCTGATTCTCTGCCCAGAGATCAAGTAAAAGAATTTGGATCAAGTTTGACACCCAGTTGTCACATTAATTTACTTCTTTATAGAAACAAACCTTAAAGTCTTAACTATAAAAAAAAAAAAAAAAAAACAATTGGACATTTGCCCTGTTATTGTGCAGGAAGAAAGACTTATTTAACACACATTGACCTTTTGTGACAACATGCCCCAATAGCCGGGTCACAATAGGAACCTGCCATTATACAGCCTATTATGATGTATCCCAGTGTAATTTATTGTGTTCATGTGTTCATCCAAGAGAAAGAAAAACCTAACCGAAGACAGTTTTGAACTAGATGCTTGAAACCAACCACTGCTTGTAAAAACAAGCACTTGAGTAATTGGACTTTTAATTCAAAACCTTACACCGATGAGCCAAAACATTATGACCACTCACAGGTGAAGCGAATGATGTTGATCATCTCCTAACAAGGCCACATGTCAAGGTCTGGGTAGATTAGATGGTAAGCAAACAATCCGTTCTCGTAGTCAACATGTTGAATGCAGGAGAAATGGGCAGGAGTAAAGACCTGAGCTACTTGCCTGGCCAGACGACTGGGTCAGAGCATCTCTGAAATGGCAAGGCTTGTGGGGTGCTCCCGGTCAGCAGTGGTGAGTACCTGGATGTTGGAACTGGATCTTGGGGCAGTGGAAGAAGGTCGCCTGGTCCGGTGAGTCCCATTTTCTTTTACATCACGTGGACGGCCGTGAACGTGTGCACCGTTTACCCAGGGAAGTGATGGCACCAGGATGCACTGTGGGAAGAAGACAAGCTGATGGAAGGAGTGTGATGCTCTGAGCAATGTTCTGCTGGGAAACCCTGGGTCCAGCCATTCATGTGGACATCAGTTTGACACATGGCACCTATCTAAACACTGTTGCAGACCAGGTACACCCCTTCATGTCAATGGTATTCCCTGATGGCAGTGGCCTCTTTCAGCAGGAAAATGCGCCCTGCCACACTGCACACATTGTTCAGGAATGGTGTGAGGAACATGATGAAGAGTTCAAGGTGTTTCCCTGGCCTCCAAATTCCACAAATATCAATCTGATTGAGCATCTGTGGGATGTGCTGGACCAACAAGTCTGATCCACGGTGGCTCCACTTGCAACTTATGGGACTTGAAGGATCTGCTGCTAATGTCTTGGTGCCAGATACCACAGGACACCTTCAGAGGTCTAGTAGTGTCCCATACCTCGGTGGGTCAGTGCTGTTTTGGCGGCACACGGAGGACCAACAGCATATTAGGCAGGTGGTCATAATGTCTCATCAGTGCATAGATACTGAGATAAATAGCTCTTGTGACAAATTCCCCACGT
The DNA here is from genome assembly GCF_019703515.2 of Myxocyprinus asiaticus. Lineage (NCBI taxonomy): Eukaryota > Metazoa > Chordata > Actinopteri > Cypriniformes > Catostomidae > Myxocyprinus > Myxocyprinus asiaticus. Next base: position 9,472,484 of record NC_059361.1, read on the forward strand.
GCCATCTAGCCCCGGTCTCCCCTATGTAGTAATGCTCTTATGTTTGTATTATAAGCTCTTTTGTAATGCACTATGAGAGAGTGACACAATCTATGTAAACAAAAACATCAGGTTTCAAAAACCGCATTTGTAATTACTGTTTGTAATACCTTACATTTTCTATTAAAGATTCTTCCTTTTTTTAACAACTCTTTATTTACTGCAATACAACACTGATGACATGCATGACTTGTAAAATAAACTAAGACTGCAAAAACAGAAGACAAAATGTGTTTCTTTGTTACAATAGATCATATTGTCTTTCTTGAGCTATCAATGATGACCATAAAATGACAAGTTTAGAAAGTAAAGCAATGTGTGGGTAAATATCAGTAGATCTATGAAGAGAAAGAAATCTGTAGCTGTTTTTAAAGTGAGTTTGTATTATCCACTAAAACACTCTGAAGAAAGGTGTCAAAGTTCATGTGGTTCTTTCAAGCTAAACCCCTGCGCTCTCCCACTTTGAGTATTTTAGAGGCAGATCTTGCACATTTGAGAAAGCAGTTGAAAATGTACCTGTTCCTTACACTGCTAGTCAGTTGATGGCATACTTTAAAATAAAAAACACAATTTCAGCATTGTAAAAGTTCAGGGAAATTACACCATTCTGCTATCCAGACTCAAGAGTCCAAGACACCAAACAATGGTAAGTTACACAGTTCATGGACTGCTAATAATGCTTAATGATTGCTGAATGATCGTTTAAGTTTTATCATTTATAATTTAACAGGATAGTTCACCAAAAATCATTTACTCACCCTTACAGTATGTTGTTCCGTCCAAACCCATAAGTTTGTCTCATCTGTTGAACACTGAAAAAAATGTTAGACAGAATATTTGCCTCAGTCACCATTCACTTTCATTTAATCTTTCTTCCATATAATGAAAGTGAATGGCGACTGAGACTAAACATTCTGCCAAAACAAGTCAAACAGGCTTGGAACAACATAAGAGTGATTCAATGATTTTTAGATGAACAATCCATTTAATTTATGGAAACTAAGGATAAGAACTTCTTTCCTGTAGCTTATAAATGGCACAAAACATGAGGATGTTGCATCTTTCTTTGGCACTGTTAACCATCTTTGTGCCTGTTGGCCTCTGTGGAAATGCTGGTGGTTCCATTTGAAGGAAGCCATTGGGTGAACATGGACATCGTTATCAAAGCCCTGTACAACCACGGCCACAACATCACTGTGTTACATACAACTAGAAGCTAGTACACAAAAGAAAACGTGACCCATTACAGTTCTGTTACGGTGCCTGTGTGAGAAATAGGCCTCAGATGGAACAATGTAACCTTTTTATGCTGATGCTTGCTTATCTGCTTTGTATGTTTTCAGCACTGTCTTGAGCACAAAATGTACTTGATAAGAGTGTACTTCTGTAAGCGAGAGGAAACAACCCCAAATATGGAGGATTGGGGGGGGCTTCAAGGTAAAGGGTGTAACCAGCCTTGTGTGACAAGAACCAAATCGAAGAACTGCTTGTGACATTCTGTGTCTGTGTATTTCTTCCCACCATTGAATTCATCTCCTGATCGAAGAGTGTCTGCGAGGAAGGCAGAATAAAGCATCCGAATCGTATTTTACTAACAGTCCTGGTGTCAGGAAGTGGGGTATCTCTTTTATAATTGATCTGCCTGTCTGTGAGATATCTTTTAAACATTGTTATAGAACGATTCCAGTTAAACTCGTATCTCTACGATGGTCAGGATCCATCTGTGACACAACTGTGGGTGTGTCACTAGTCATAGAATGATAAATTCACAAAAAACACATTCAGATCTCATGAGAGGTGAGGATCTTTGTTGTTAAAGACTGTTAAAAGGGCCAGTCCTGTGGATGAAGTGCGGCGGATTCCACTAACAGTCAGTAGGAGTTTCACTGCCGCATTCACTCTTTGTGATAGGAATGAACTTTGATAAAATCAGAGAATTGTACATACCAAAAACCAAAACAAGAAACATTTTTGTTGTTTGAACAAAATGGGACAAACATAAGTAGACCAATACGAGGCAAAACACCCGTACATTGAATGTTTAGAAATAACAAAAGTTTCGGAACCAAACCGTTTGCCAGTAACCTGGCCGGATGGTCAGAGGTAAAAACACAATTAGATCCAATTTCACGAGAGGGGTCATTCAAAAAGATAGATTTAGACAATGCCAATTCAGTGGTGAACAAAGGATGGGGAAACCCAGAATGAGATTATAAATATATGAAAAATCATTTGAGGTGACCGAGAAAGAATTAATTGACAAAGTCCCCGAATTGGCTAGCACGCACAATCCACCGGAAATAAAAATGGAAGAAGCCAAATCCACGAAATTAAGATCACAAGAAAAAGGGAAAGACGGTAAAATAATGTTAAAACGAACACTAGATTTTAAATGGGCTAACACATAGATGTTCAGACGTATGACAGAATTTCTAATCAAATTATCAGGCCATAAACAAGATCTTTTGCCAGATTTGTTCAAAATGCACACTTTTGTAATCATACCAGACATTTTGTTTACTGGGCTGAGATCTATTGCATAAAATTGGTGCACAAATAGTTTTTAACAATGCTTCTCTTCAACTCATGTTCCCTGCTGTGTATTCAGTCACTGTGCCTACAGGAGGTGTGGGGGAGAAAGTGAGCAGACAGCAACTGATGGAGGATGATGAAGCAATAATTGACACCAGACTATGGGCTCAGCACAAAGATGAAGCTGGCCCTATAGATGTAAAACCATATAGAGCTAAATTAGCTGTAACCACTCCAGTATACTGTAAGCAATATTCACTATCGATTGAAAAAGGAGAAGGTATTAGGCCAATCATTGAGCAATTGACTGAACAAGGTATTCTAATACCAACACACTCTCCATACAATTCTCCAATAAATCCTGTGAGAAAGGCTAACGGAACTTGAAGATTGACACAAGAATGATTTAATTGAACCATTTTCTCCAATAGTCCTAGATGTATAAACAATTATTAATTTAATGCCATCAACACATGGTCATTTTGCTGTAATTGATTTATGTTCTTTCAGTGTACCCGTTTTGCCTGTGACCCAGCCATTGTTCGCATTCACCTACGGGGGCCAACAATATACATGGACGAGATTGCCACAAGGGTACAGAGATTCGCTGGCTGTCTTCTCAGCTGTTGTGCACTGTACATTACAGGATGTGAAACTGCCACCTGACTCATGCCTGTTGCAGTATGCCGACGACATCCTGGTTACTGCTGAAACATCAGAGGATTGCAGAAAAGCATCAATTATTCATTGAAGCTGCAGTGGGTCAAACAAAAGGTTGAATACCTTGGACATGTGCTAAAAAAGGGGACTGTACGCATGTCTGCAGATTGAATCAAGACAGTTTCACAACACTGAACAATAATGATGCAATCCAAAGGACTATGGAAATGGACTTGGCATTTAAACATCTGAAGTAATGCCTTGGGAAACCACCAGCTCTGGGTCTTACAGACTACAGCAAGCCTTTCCATCTGTACGTTCACAAGGGGACTGCTGCTGCAATCCTTGTCCAGGAACACAGGGGCTCTTACCTCCCGGTGGCGTATTTATCTAAAACTCTGAATTCAGTTGCAAAGGGCCTCGCTGGTTGTCTGCGAGCAGTGGCTGCAACAGCGATGATGGTACAGGATGCAGAACGAGTTGTGCTTTCACATCATCTGACTGTGCAAACAACTCACCAGGTAGGTGCTATTATGCACAATATTTCAACACAACACATAACTGCACAAAGATGGTCTGGTTATGAAGCTATTTTAACATCTATTTCTAATTTGACTCTAAAACCAACCAGTTTGGTCCATGGACCAACAATCTATCTGCATAATTTGTTGGTTCAGGGAACTTTCGAGCATGACTCACATGATTGTATGGAGAGAATACAGGTTTCCACTGCATGCAGACCGGATGTTTCTGCATCCGCTCTGCAAGAGGGGAGACACTGGTATGTAGATGGCTCATGCTATAAACCAAATGACAATGTGTACTGGTGTGGTTACACAATTACAGAGCTACGCAATCAAATTATAGAAGCATACTCATTACCATACAAATCAGCACAATAGTAGCGTTAACAAGAGCCTGTCAACTGGCAAAAGGCTAATGCATAAATATATGCACAGATTCAAAGTATGCATTTGGGGTAGTGCACAATTTTGCAAAATTATGGGAAGAAATTATAAAACTTCGGATGGAAAACCAGTATCACATCACAATGTGGTAGCTGATTTGATTAAAATAGCACAGCTGCCTTCCAAATTAGCAGTAATCAAAGTGGCAGGCCATGCCACCGGTGACTCAGAAGAAGCAAAGGGCAACAGGCTTGCAGATGAAGTAGCAAAGTGGGCAGCAAAAGAAGTAATTCATAGCCCACACATAGGTGAATGGGATATCAAAGTGGTCATCATACCAATGATGCATTCCACTTTGACTAGTGATCTAGACATCAAAATTTTGCAAGCAAACCCAAGAGGACAAGACTTAGAGCACTGGGCAGCCAATGAGGTATCAGATGATAGGGGACTGCTAAAAGACAAAACAAAAACGACTGGCACTACCAACATCAGCAATAGTGCTGTTGTGCAGACATTATCATGGCATATCACGTATTTCAAAAGAAAAGGTGATACAGATGATCAATGAATTGTATTGGATTGCAAATGTGAGAAAAACAGTCTCTTTAATTGTAGACGCGTGCTTAGTGTATGCACAAAATAACAGAACAATAAAAGATCAGTTGACTAATGGGGCTTTTCTACTGCACAGTACAGCTCAACTCGACTCGACTCTGCTCACTTTTTGGGGGTTTTCCACTGTGGATAGTACCTGGTACCTGATACTTTTTTTAGTACCACCTCGGTCGAAGTTCCAAGCGAGCCGAGCCGATACTAAATGTGACATCAAAACCCTGCAGATCACTGATTGGTCAGAGAGAATAGTCTATACCACCGTCACTGGATTTGCGATACGGGATGTCAACCCGCTAATTTTAAAGTTAACAACAGCGACAGAAATATCATTTGTTCACGCGACTTTCAAATTGAAAAAAGAAATGGCTGTGCGCAAAACCATGCCGTGGTCAATAAACGAGGTGCAGATGTTCCTCTCGTTAGCGACGAACGAAACGACGCGAAACGAAAAAGTCTTTCAGGAAGCTGTCTCAGCTGTTGGCCACACATGGCTACCACCGAATCTACCAACAGTGTAGGGATAAGTTAAAAAAAAAAAACTTAAAAGTGACTACAGAACCATCAATCACCACAACAGCCGGAGTGGTTCAAACAGAAGAAAGTGGAAGTGGTTCTACCAATTGGACGCTATCTATGGGAATAGACCGGCGAGCAATGGGAGGGAGAGTGCCCTGGACTCGCCATTGTTGGAGTCCATGATGGAGGATGGTACGTTTTGTTACGTTAACTCTATATTCTGCTTGAAAGCTTCACTTTATTTAGTTGACCAGCTACTGGAAAGCTTGCTTCTAAAACAACCAGGCCAATTTAACTGTTACACTTGTGTAAAATCACCATGCAACAACTGCTTTATGCAGCACAATGAGCTAGTAGCTAACAGCTAGCGGTCGTGTTATTGTATATGGTCAGTAATGTTTGTGTCACGTTTAAGATGATGTCACGGCAGTAGAGGCAGCGCAACTATGACAATCAGCCTATAATCCCACCCACGTTGAGGCGGCACTAAACTGCAGTGGAAAAGTATAAAGCAATTACTATTGATTTACTAACAGTATTATTAGTAGTAGTATTACAGTGAATATTACATAACTATACAATAGTGATATATTTATATTATACATTTCTTCCATTTAAATTGGGCTTTTATTTTGACGGAAGCTTTTACTTTGAAGCCCTTTCTGTTTCTGTGTGTTTTTGACTGTAGCTTCTCACTAGGGCTGGGCGGTATGACAATATATATCATGGCGATGGAATAAAATGTCAACCGGTAGAGAATTTTCTTTATCGTCTATATCACGATATGTAAATATCTGTGTGCGCGACGCTCCTCCTGGCTGCACGTGAGACTGATAACAGGAGACAAACACAGAGAAAGATGAACACAGAACGTGGGACGACTCCAAATCAAGTCCGACTCAGGCGGAAGAATTTACTTCTTGCATTTAAAGGCACCATTTTCTCACGTTCATGGATGAAAGTGCTCTTTTTGACACATGTGCACAGGAACGTGTGGGAGTGAGAGCGTGCCTAAGGTTCTAATCACTTTACATTCCAAGAGAAAACGAGGAAGTGCTTGTTAATGAAATGCTGTGGCCTCCGTGGTAAGAAGTGGACCCTCCGCTAAAAGCCCTACTACTCTTTATAGTGTTGCTGACGCCATCAAGCTTTCCTACCTGCTGCTTCTGTACCTCCGCAAACACGGAGAGAGAAGCGATCACACTAAGTAAATTCCCTCCAGAATTATTAAGTAAATGACACCTTAGTCAACCATGCATTTATATAGTAGGCTATATAGTTGCCAAAAAGTTTTGCAGTGACCAGTGGAAGGCTAAATTAAAAAAAAAAAAATAATCTGATGTTCAGTTAGCAGGCTCTTCAGAAGCCTCTTTTTCTTTTTTTTTGGATTTAAAAAGATGCATAGAATATAAATCAAATCAAATCAAATATATTTATATATATATATACAGTGGCATGCAAAAGTTTGGGCACCCCTGGTCAAAATTTCTGTTGCTGTGAATAGTTAAGTGAGTAGAAGATGAACTGATCTCCAAAAGGCATAAAGTTAAAGATGAAACATAATTTTCAACATTTTAAGCAAAATTAGTGTATTATTTGTATTTTGTACAATTTTAGAGTGAAAAAAGGGAAAGAAGCACCATGCAAAAGTTTGGGCACCCCAAGAGATTTGAGCTCTCAGATAACTTTTACCAAGGTCTCAGACCTTAATTAGCTTGTTAGGGCTATGGCTTGTTCACAATCATCGTTTGGAAAGGCCAGGTGATGCAAATTTTAAAGCTTTATACATACTGTGACTCCCCAAATCTTGTCCCAACAATCAGCAGCCATGAGCTCCTCTAAGCAGCTGCCTACCACTCTAAAAATTAAAATAATTGATGCCCACAAAGCAGGAGAAGGCTATAAGAAGATAGCAAAGAGTTTTCAGGTAGCCGTTTCCTCAGTTCATAATGTAATTAAGAAATGGCAGTTAACAGGAACAGTGGAGTTCAAGTTGAGGTCTGGAAGACCAAGAAAACTTTCAGAGAGAACTCCTCATAGGATTGCTAGAAAGGCAAATAAAAATCCCTGTTTGACTGCAAAAGACCTTAAGGAAGATTTAGCAGACTCTGGAGTAGTGGTGCACTGTTCTACTGTGCAGCGACGCCTGCACAAATATGACCTTCATGAAAGAGTCATGAGAAGAAAACCTTTCCTGCATCCTCACCACACATTTCAGTGTCAGAAGTTTGCAAATGAACATCTAAACAAGCCTGATGCATTTTGGAAACAAGTCCTGTGGACTGATGAAGTTAAAATATAACTTTTTGGCCGCAATGAGCAAAGGTATGTTTGGAGAAAAAAAGGGTGCAGAATTTCATGAAACGAACACCTCTCCAACTGTTAAGCACGGGGGTGGATCGATCATGCTTTGGGCTTGTGTTGATGCCAGTGGCACAGGGGAACATTTCACTGATAGAGGAAAGAATGGATTAGATTAAATACCAGCAAATTCTGGAAGCAAACCTCACACCATCTGTAAAAAAGCTGAAGATGAAAAGAGGATTGCTTCTACAACAGGATAATGATCCTAAATACACCTCAAAATCCACAATGGACTACCTCAAGAGACGCAAGCTGAAGGTTTTGCCATGGCCCTCACAGTCCCCCGACCTAAACATCATTGAAAATCTGTGGACAGACCTCAAAAGAGCAGTGCATGCAAGACGGCCCAAGAATTTCAGAGAACTAGAAGCCTTTTGCAAGGAAGAATGTGTGAAAATCCCCAAAACAAAAATTTAAAGACACTGGCTACAAAAAGCTTTTACAAGCTGTGATACTTGCCAGGGAGTGTTACTAAGTATTGACCATGCAGGGTGCCCAAACTTTTGCTTCGGGCCCTTTTCTTTTTTTGTTATTTAGAAACTGTAAAAGATGAATATAAAGTAAAATTGCTTAAAATATTAAAGAAATGTGTCATCTTTAACTTTAAGCCTTTTGGAAATCAGGCGCTATTCACAGCAACAAAAATTTTGATTAGGGGTGCCCAAACTTTTGCATTCCACTGTATGTATATATATATATATATATATATATATATATATATATATATATATATATATATATATACACACTACCATTCAAAAGTTTAGGGTCACTTACTCATTCTTATTTTTTATTTATTTTTATTTTTTTTTTCACATTTTAGAATAATAATAAAGTCATCAGAACTATGGAATAATAGAAATGGAAATATGGGAATTATGTTGTGACTAAAAAAAAATCCAAAATAAATCCAAACTATGTTATATTTTAGCATCTTCAAAGTGGCCACACTTTGCCTAGATTTAGCAGAAATGTTCTCAACCAACTTCTTGAGGTAACACCCTGGGATGTTTTTTAAACAGTATTGAAGTTCCCATCTATATGCTGCGCACTTAGTGTATATATATATTATAAATTCACTGCAATGGACATGACAGGTGTACCATTGGGGTACTTTGGCCATCGTTTTAAATGATTAAAAAAACTTTTTTTAATCATTTTCCATCAAAATAGATGTAAATGTAGGCTATAGGTCTATCTTCACCAAAACTTTCAAGATAATCAATATATATATTTTTTTCTTATTGCCCACCCCATCACATGGATATTTAATTAAATATTTTGTTGATTTTTCTGAAAGAAAAAAAACTTTATTGTGATACCGTTACCGTGATATAAAATTATTTTTGCCATAATATAGAATTTTGGTCATATCACTCACCCCTGCTTCTCACCTATGTGATCCAAAATGATTATTAAATCACAAAAGGCTGCTATTTAATTAAATAAATATGCAGTCTCTATGTGCCTCGCTCTACAATATGAATTAGCGCTCTGCTCGCTGTCATCTGCTACAAACACAGCGTGCAATGCTCATGATGGTTTTTTCCGTGTATGGGACAAGGAGCTCTTAAAGGTATGAGCACCAGTACAACACCGGCTCCACACATTCACAAGCACTCGCATTTGAAGCGTGCAGCACATGCAAACTATACACAGTATTTCTCTTCGCGGTTTAATAATCATACTAGGACATAACGAAGTTTTAATTTGTGCGCTGAATGTTTACAGAATTACATTCGTGGTATCTGTTTTTGGTATTGGATAATTATTATGAGCACGAGTACATGTACATGAGCGCGGTATCGTACACGATTCCGACACCAGTATCGGTATCAGGACATCCCAATATATTTCATTCATTATTTTATTCTTGTATAAATTGATACAGCAAAACTCATGTGTATCTTAAACTAGACATTGTTATTTGAACAACCAGTTAGTAACTGCTCTGCCTGATTGAAGTCTCATGGTCTAAATTACAACATAAATGTAACAGTTCCAGAGACAGTTTAGACTATGTTATGCAGCTTAACGCCCGTTTCACATCGCAAGCTTGAGCAAGACTTGAGCATAGTGTCAGCTTAAGTACACTGGAAGCGTTTTTATAGCGTCACAGCAGCAGCTCTATATAGAAAAATACTGTGACTTCTATATTACTACGGTGAGTATTTATTTTAATAAAGACCATAACTTATAAAATGGTTATCAGGAGTGGGTTATTGATAAGTATTACAAACTTGATCATCGTGAAATTTTATTTACATGAGGAGGACCTTTTGCATCTAAGGGTGTGTTCACTCTTGGCAGGTTTGGTTCTATTAAAACGAACTCTTGTGCAATTGCTCTGTTAGTGCGGTTCATTTGAACAAGTGTGAACGCTGCCATCCGAACCTTGGTGCGCACCAAACAAGTGGACCGAGAACCTCTGAATAGTGGGTCTCGGTCTGCTTCCAAACGAACTCTGGTGTGGTTCGACTGATATATGAATGCAGCATGGACCAAAGACGTCTAAACGGACCAATAACAGGTAGTAATACTATCCTCAAGCATACCTGGTTCTTCTCATCATAGGAGCTATGTTGCCCATTACAGTTCGGTGCAGGCATCGGAACCGCCGTTAGCCGTCCTTGCAGCATATCTTCATTTGTGTGTGCAATAGGGTGACCAGACGTCCCCGTTTTCTGGGGACAGTCCCTGTTTTTGGTGGTCTGTCCCCGACTGGAGCTGTCCCTGGAAACATCCCCGTTTTTCCTGAGTGTTCAAAACAGCCCACATAGTGAAATATTACATGTCAAGAAACTTAGCTCAAGCAGCAAAGCCTACCGTGTGGTGTTTATTTTGACCAACAGAGGGGGCTGCTCGCTATAGCAGCTTCAGTTCATTCGTCTTCCTTCACTGATTGGTCAGGGCCAATTTTGCCATTAAGGACTGGACCAGGCAATTGAAGAGAATTATCATCATTGTTATAAACTTAAAGGTAAGGCACATACTAGCTATTTATGTTATAAAGTTATATTGTTATGTATTTTATAACAGGTTCTGAATTCGTAATGTGGGAATTCCCGCACAGACCGCACAAACTATTACATGCTGGTGAAAAGTAGTCAAATTAATCCCCTCAGATGAACAAATAAAATCAACAATTTTTATTTTTGTATTGGACTGTAAAACCAATCAGTGTAATATTTACACATTAAAGGAAGCACCTTCTCAAATATTTACCCGAAATACATTTCAAAGAAGAATATGACATTAACAACATGGAAAAATACATAAAAATGTATAATAAAATATCTGCAAAGAAATATATAGTTAGTCAGTACATTACAGCATAGATTACATTGTGCCTTGCAGGGAAGCAAGTGACTGAAACGGAGCACCATAATGCATAAGACTTGATCAAAATAAAAGATAGTAATTAAGAAAAAACAGGTCCATATGAGATACGCAAACAGTTAGGTAAAATAGTATTATGATAATAATTATTATTATTATTAGACCACTAAAAATGATAAACTTTACCTCCGTGTTTGAATTTCATTGTGACAAAGGCTACAGTATTCAATAGAGCATGATACACAACACCGTAAATATTATTTCAATGATTTGTTAACTATATTTTTTTGCCAAATAAACTTAGATTCACTAACGTGTTCAGATAATATAAGAATTTGTGTTTTTATCGAGTAAACTAATGGCACAATGGCAATGCACTGATATAATTTTAAAATAATAATAAAAATAATTCCACTAATTGTTATTTACTATACCTTTTTATACAAATTATTATTTATTTCTTTTATTTTATCATCAAATTTTGTTTAAATGAACTAAAATTTAAGGCAAACACGTTACTTACTTTTTTAAGTTAAACCAAATAATTTCTTACAGTTCAGCACATTACCACAATCACCATGGTCAAAATACATAAAATCCAAATTGTCCCCTTTTTCAGTAAGTAACATGAAATTGCAATGACCTATTGACCACTGAACTTGAAATGTCCCCGTTTTTCATTTCAGAAATCTGGTCACCTTAGTGTGCAACAGAGGAATTCCTGGCCTTGACTCCTTTACACATTTTATTAGCTCTTCATTTGTTCTCAGCTGGTAAAAATACCACCATATATATATATATATATATATATATATATATATATATATATATATATATATATACATAAATCCAACGAGCGCATTTAGCCCAGCGGCCAGCATTGTTTTGGATGTTCGGCAAGTTCCGTTGCAAAATATACGTCATAAAAGCTGTCCAATCAGTTTGTGACCTTATCCTTCTGCCTTTTGTTTTGTAGCTTAGGTTCGGTGTAAAAATGCCAGTGTGAACGCTAAGCGAACCAGGACTAAATGTATCATTTTCTTTTTTGGTGCGGACCAGAACCGAACTACAAGTGTGAACACACCCTAAAAGGTAAACAATAAAGCAGTTTGTGCTTTTCCACCTCCACAATCAGTCTTGTATCATCCATTGCTGAACACAAATGAGGTAAGTTCTGAATCTACCGATGTCACGGTCTGTCACATGCATGTGCTTGCAAGTGAAAGCAAACTCAGCTGTGAGTGGGTATTGCTGAACCCTATGACCTGTTCTATGTTTAATAGTACATAAGACTATTTTTTGTCCCATATTTTCAGGCTCATAAGTTGTAGTTTACTGTAGTTTTAAATGATAAACCATACTTCTGATTAAGATTTGATTACTTTAATTGAGCGCGAGCGGCATTGCAAAAGTAGACTCTGAGCCGAAACCCACACTGCACTGCAGCTCAGGCAATGCTCACACTACTCTCAGACGCACTGCTGATGCTTCTGATGTGAATACTCTAATCCGTTATTATGGACGTCGAAAAAAATACGCTCTGCTCACGTGCCGATCACGCTTGTGATGCGAAACGGGCGTAATGTTGCACTTCAGGCTTGTAAGTCTTCAACAGGTCTTATTTCATTTCGAATTAGATACTTACAACTTGCACAAGAGTATAAGATCAATTCAGTAACTGCTCTTACTGATTTATAAGTGTTTTTGATTCACTTAAAAAGGCAGCTCACAAGAGTCATTTGTTCGGGAAGTGCACTCTCTAAATGACTAATATAGCCTAATATCGACTGCATAACAGTTCAAATTCGAGTGCTTAACTCCAAACATCTAAATGCGGGTTATTGTATAAAAGACATATAAAAGAGAGTTTATAATCAGTCTTTTTAGTTCATTACTTGGAGTCAGCAATTCACACACACCACAAAAAAAAAAAAAGTGCATACACACAATTAAAAGTGTACAGGCAATGCGCACATATTTACGACGTTTATTTTTTATAAATCCTAATGTGTGCTTGGGAAACTGCATACGTACATTTCAATGCCCATTTTGTGCGTTTGCAACGTTTAAACTTCAGGCCCCTGGTATTTTTTTTAAAAATGGATCAGAACCGGTTTTCGAATCCCAAACCCTTCCCACCATTCTCTTTTGAAAATTCTTGAGATTCTCATTATTTGTTGCATTTTTAGGAATTCTGCACAGTAATTTAATAATCAACTCAATTCTCATTCCTTGACAACAGCGCACAAGAGAACTGTGGGTTGCAAAATGTAGATTATGTTCCTTCCCCGGTCGATATATCAATATTGATATTTTGGTGTTAACGTGACACAGAATTCTGATTAATACAGACATATGCCAGCTGTCTTATTCAGATTTCAATGAACTGGAATATGTTCTTAATTGTAATGTGCATATATACAAGGTTAGTGATTATGGATCATGGTTACATTTCTACAGATCATGGCTATCAACAAGTACTAAAGAACATTTTGTTTTATTAGGAAGGTTTGTTCTGGACTTGATCTGATCCATTGAGGATTGTATGGATTGTAAAAAGTAGGTGCTCTAAACCAGAATGGCGCTAGATATGAATGCAAGTTTACTAAAACAGTGTCTAGATTGGTATAGATTGTTTGATATTAACCACATACTGTAACTAATATTAACCATAGCCATACTGTATGATTTATTCCACTATTCTTCTTTCTAGAAAACCATTAGCACATCATTAAAGCAGTTTTGTCCTGCCTGTAATTACTGTGGTGTATTACAATGACCTGACTACAGTCTAATAGAAATGACACTAAACTTGCATATGCTGGTTTTACTGTCTGTAATGACTAAAACCTCTTTAACATTCAACAGCATTAAATCACTGTTTACATCACCTCATGTTTATATCTTTCTTTGCAGCAATTACAGCAGGATAACGGAGCCTTTAAATACAACAAAGGTTTCGAGGACACAATTAAAAAAGTGGATTTCTTTTACATGAGGAAATACTGATAAGTATCTATTTTTATTTTGTACAGTCAACACCACTGACACAAAAAGATAGGTCAACAAACATCTATACTGAGTTGTGTAATATTCAATGCAGAAAAATCTAGTATACAAATTACACACAAATGTAAAAAAAACAAAAAAACAAAAAAACAATCAAGGACAATTCTTCTGGACAGTCCCATCAGAATGATAAAATAATAATAATAATTCAATTTTGATGAAGGTTATTAATGCATGATGGGAGCAGGGTATATATTCACACAGAAGAAAACCAGATTGGGGTTTCAATGACCAATTCTTAATCTGTTATATTTGGCTACATCCTTGCATATGATTGTCAAATCTGGACTAATTTACCATCAATAACTAAATCAGCACAGATTAACTGCACTAAACAAGTATACAGCCTGTTTTAGTTCACACCACCCAGTGATCTTTAACAGTAACTCAAGGCTTTGTTGATCAATTTTGTATTAGGGTTCATCTATTTCTTTTCCAAATCGTCCAAACACACTTTCTTAAATTCCACCCTGTTTTGTTTTCATGCCTGAATTGTCATTGTGTTGATGGACAAGTCTGTGATTATAACACCGTGCTCGCTGTAATTCGTGACTTAATAGTTGCTAAAACTATGCATTATATTGAAGTAACAGTTGTAACAGAGGCACTTATTAAGTGACAATAATGTCAATTAACTGCATTGAGCTTTCAGCTGCTATTTGTGTAAAGCTCCATTTCCATCTGTGCAATTCTGTCTGCACATCAATTAGAGTCACAGCAATGAGGAACCAGTCTAAATATTTTCTGTTGTAAATGACTGCATGTATTATATCCAGAATATTACTTGATACGTGTTGTTTTACAAGTAGTAAAACTATACAGCACTTTACAGTTCACTATAACATGAACCTTGAGATGTAAAGGGTGACCAAAGGTGATTACAAAAAAGGTTGTTTCAAGTGTTTGTTTTTTCAAACAGGAGGAAGAATGGTCTGTTCTCTCGTTGCTTTGTGGTTTGCAGGCAGATGCATGTCCAGGTGTCGGTCAGCTAGAGCTATACAGACTCATCTCCGCTACATTAGTGTCTTGAGCTTCAAGCTCCTGTTGGCAGCTTTCTCTGATCACATACACGACCAGTCCAAAACAGATAAAAATGAGCAGGACAATGCCGATCACCTGTTTACAAGAGAGACAAACATAGATGTCAATAAAAGGGGTTAAAGGAATATTTCATCCAAAAATGAAAATTCTCTCATCATTTACTCACCCTTGTGCCATCCCAGATTTGAATGACCTTTTCCCTTTGCTGAACACAACGAAAATTTTTTAGAAGAATATCTCCACTCTGTGGGTCCATACAATGCAAGTGAATGGTGGCCAGAACTTTGAAAGAGCACATGAAGTCCAGTGGTTTAATCCATATTTTCTGAAGCGATACGATAGGTGTGGGTGAGAAAAAAAAATCTATATTTAAGTCCTTTTTATCCATAAATTCCCCTCTCTGCTCAATAGGTAGCGATATGCACAAAGAATGAAAATGGCCATAAACAAAAGAAGAAAGTGAAAGTGAAGATTTATAGTATAGTAAGAAGACATGGATCCACACTGGAGTCATATGGATTATTTTATGCTGCCTTTATATGCTTTTTGGACCTTCAAAGTTCTCACCACCAGTAACTTTGTATGGACCTACAGAGCTGAGATATTTTTCTAAAAATCTTTGCTTGTGTTCTGCAGAAGAAAGAAAGTCATACACATCTGGGATGGCATGAGGATGAGTAAATGATGAAAGAATTTAAATTTTTGGGTGAACTATTCCTTTAACCTGTGGCTTACTGTAGATGTTTAAGAGTACTACATGGCTAACCTCCTCAGACCTAGCAAAATTATATAACATTTCTAGCAATAGAGCTAGACAATTAAACTAACATAAATCTATAAACTAAATCTAATCGCATAATATCATTATATATTAATATCATAATTTATTAACCACACCCCAAAACATTAAGTATATGGGTGAATCTCGTGAAACCTGTAAATATCATGTTGTCTCATATTCAACCCCAAATTCATAAGAAAGAATTAAATTACATTTTGCTTCAAAAAATTAAGCCAATATTAGGACCATTAAGATTTTTTTGCATTTTGACATTATTTTCATGACAACTGAGCACATCCACCCAATCTTTTTACCCTAAAATAAATGAAAAACCTGACAATTAAATTGTAATGTATCTACAGTATACATCAATGTAGTATTTGTTGCACTGCCTTTAATTTGTGGTTGATTTAAATATAAACTTCAATGTAGTTAAGGGATTTACTAGACTCTAATTCTGCAAAAGTTAATGTATTAATGTAATGCGTATAGGATTTTTGCATTGTAGATGGAGAGTATTTGGGGAAAACGTGCTTATTTGTCATAATGTCACAATACAAAATAAATCCTAAAAAAATATTATTTTCATGCAATATACAGTGTGTGTGTGTGTGTGTGTGTAATATATATATATATATATATATATATATATATCCCGTAAGAATTAAAGACAAATGGCAATTAGTCTCTATAATGCTACAAATGTATCAAAGCAAATGTATCAATGCCTGAAGATTCTACAAATGTATCACTGCCATCTCCAGTGTAACACAGTAAGTTTCCAGGAGGCCTACTGGTGCGTAAAGACGCATGAACACTCACTCTCACGATATGATCACGATCGATTGTTGGATTCATGCTCGATTATTAGATCTCACCTGAGATTCGACGAACAGTCGCTGTGAGCGCAGCATGAGTTCTTGAGGGGTCACGTTCTCCTCTTGCGTGGGTTCGCACCATTTCTGCGGCGCGGCTTTATCCACTATCACGAATCGACCGTGCCAATCTGTCATCGCGCAGGCGAAATACTGACCGTCCAGGAAAAGCAGAATCAACCAGACAACCGCGGGCACGAAACTGGACAGAGACATGGTCCTCCGGCACCAAACATCACACCTGCATCCCTGAATGATCATCATTAACGCGAACGCCATTACCGCGGGGATGATGAAGAACGCGGAGGAAAACAGCCCGTTCCAGGTCGGATTACACGGACACTCAAACTCCAGCTCCACTAACTTCTCCAGTCCCATCAGGATGAACCCAAAGGCCACGTTAGACACGAGAGGACTGTTGCTTAACTCATTTTTCAGTCGTGTAAGCCATTGTTGTCGACTTCCCATACTAACAACACCTGGAACTCTGGAGAGCGGCTGAAATTCCTCCGACACATTTGCAGATGATCACTGATGCGCGATTAATTGACCCTGGGGGCAAGTTTCCCCCCCTCCTCACCTTTTCATTCTATTGGCTTAGAACAAAGGTGGGTGTGTAGTCCGTGACCTCGCTGCTGCATATAATTGGCTCACAGCAGGCGGCAGGTGTGGCTTTGATTTAAATGTTTCTTTCATTGACGTACTCGAGTAAAGTGGAGGGAAAGTTGCTGCCCCGTTATTGGGCACATCAGCACTACTCACCATTCGGTGTCATCACAATAATTCTGAAGCAGTGGTTCTCAACCAGAGGGCTAAGCAAACTTCCACGATGAGAGAAAGGTGCCTTTCGTTGTTCCTTGCAGGGTACTCAGCCTTACAGGCTCCATAGGGTTAGGATTAGGGTAGGGGCGGGGTTAGGGCATCTGCTGCCTCCCAGGAACAAACCCTCTGTACAATGGGCGCAACAAGATGACTTAAAATTACTTATTTTAAAATACTTAATAATATAATAATCATTTAATAAACTAAATTAAAACGCTTAAGATCAAGTAGGCGTACAATAAAAAAAAAAAAAACCTGACACTTATTGAAACTTCTGGACTCACGAAATTAATTGTGATTAATTATTTTAAGCAACTAATATTTCTATTTTTCAAGGCAAGGATTTATTCAGGTTTAGTCAGATTAAACAACATTTTTGACTTAACTAAAACTAGTTCATTTAGATGTTGCCACATGAAGCACCTGAAAGGTTGTTTTTAGATTACCTGAAAAACACTTGACTGAATTTGTTTGTAATAAAAACATTGCAATCTAAAGACATATGCATAAATACTTGAAATGAGTTTTGTAGACAAATGATATCAATTGTGTCTATGTATGAATTAATTTTTCTACATTTTATTTGAATTTTTCTTTAAAATGGATTAAACACTCCTGACATGTTTTAATTGTCCTTGAAAGGTTTTTTATAAAGTATGTATAATTCATATTAATTTTATTTATTTACTACCACAATGTTTTGTTTCATCTTCCTATGAAATGGTACCAGAGGAAGGGGGACAATACTAAACAGCAAACCTATGCACAATAATGACATTTACAAAGTGTACTTTGATAAATAGGCGATGTGTGCTGTGCTGTGCTCTCTGAATGTAATCGTTTGGGGCCATAAAACTGTTCACTTCATTCTATCTTCTCTTAATCCTGAGTGACTGTATTTAAATAAGTGTGTTATACAGCTATAGGTGCCGCTCTGTCAACAACACTTAAATTTATCCTAAGCTGAGCTCACGCTGTGTGGAGGAAATTTAATTTCTTAGAGAAAATCACTTAACTCATTGTTGCCCTGGGTACATATTATGTAGAATTTTCTTGAAAATAACAAAAAAGTACCAACAAATACTGATAGATCTAATGATCTAATTTGAATTTTTAATGGCAACTTGAGTGTGTGTGCAGCTTCAAGAGAGCAAACATACATCTGAGTTGAACTTTATTTGTTTCTTTAATTATTTTTAGATTTACTCATTTTTTTATGTATTCATTTTACTTATTACTTTTCTTGCTCTTGCTATGCATTATTATTTCTGTTTAAACTTATGCTGTGCTGTGCTTGTGCTGAGATAAAGAGCTGTCTCCATTTCAAGGCCTTTAACCTCACAGGATGATGTTGTGAAGCAGTAATTTTCCATTTTCTTTGCTTGGTACAATAACACTGGTTGAATTTGTGCTGATCAGACTAAGTGCATTATTCAAGATTATTCAATAAATTCTGCTCATTTGTACCATCACTTCGTCTCCTGCTTTCTGCTATATTCTTCCGCTGACTGTATGAAGAGTTAACATACAGTAACAAGCTGTTGATGTTGACTGGTTTTCTTTATCAGACAAAACTCTGATATCTGGATATCTTCTGACATAGAAAGAGGTGGGACCACTGATATATATATATATTTATATATATATATAGAACTGGATCACTGATGCAACGTTAAACTGCCAGCAGGAGGTGAAGCCACCGGAAGTGTTCGAGCGGCCATTTTAGTATGCTCAAACTGCCATAGAGTATCAATGACTGACAGGCGAAAACAACACCGTTTCACCATCTCCGACCTGTGGATACAACAGTTGCATTTCGCCCTCTAGTGACAATCATGTTGAATGTTTGATTTGCTTGTTATTCATAATATTCGTTACGAGGAGAAGATATACAGTTGTGCTCAAAAGTTTGCATACCCTGGAAGAAATTGTGAAATTTTGGCATTGATTTTGAAAATATGACTGATCATGCAAAAAAAAAACAACTTTCTTTTAAGGATAGTGATCATATGAAGCCATTTATTATCACATAGTTGTTTGGCTCCTTTTTAAATCATAATGATAACTGAAATCACCCAAATGGCCCTGATCAAAAGTTTACATACCCTTGAATGTTTGGCCTGGTTACAGACACACAAGGTGACACACACAGGTTTAAATGGCAATTAAAGGTTAATTTCCCACACCTGTGGCTTTTTAAATTGCAGTTAGTGTCTGTGTATAAATAGTCAATGAGTTTGTTAGCTCTCATGTGGATGCACTGAGCAGGCTAGATACTGAGCCATGGGGAGCAGAAAAGAACTGTCAAAAGACCTGCGTAACAAGGTAATTGAACTTTATAAAGATGGAAAAGGATATAAAAAGATATCCAAAGCCTTGAAAATGCCAGTCAGTACTGTTCAATCACTTATAAAAAGGTGGAAAATTGAGGGATCTCTTGATACCAAGCCAAGGTCAGTTAGACCAAGAAAGATTTCAGCCACAACTACCAGAAGAATTGTTCGGGATACAAAGAAAAACCCACAGGTAACCTCAGGAGAAATACAGGCTGCTCTGGAAAAAGACGGTGTGGTTGTTTCAAGGAGCACAATACGACGATACTTGAACAAAAATTAGCTGCATGGTCGAGTTGCCAGAAGGAAGCCTTTACTGCACCAATGCCACAAAAAAGCCAGGTTACAATATGCCCGACAACACCTTGACATGCCTCACAGCTTCTGGCACACTGTAATTTGGAGTGACGAGACTAAAATAGAGCTTTATGGACACAACCATAAGCGCTATGTTTGGAGAGGGGTCAACAAGGCCTATAGTGAAAAGAATACCATCCCCACTGTGAAGCATGGTGGTGGCTCACTGATGTTTTGTGGGTGTGTGAGCTCTAGAGTCACGGGGAATCTTGTGAAAATTGATGGCAAGATGAATGCAGCATGTTATCAGAAAATACTGGCAGACAATTTGCATTCTTCTACACGAAAGCTGCGCATGGGATGCTCTTGGATTTTCCAGCACGACAATGACCCTAAGCACAAGCTGACCCTAGAGTGGTTACAGCAGAAAAAGGTGAAGGTTCTGGAGTGGCCATCACAGTCTCCTGACCTTAATATCATCGAGCCACTCTGGGGAGATCTCAAAGGTGTGGTACATGCAAGACGACCAAAGACTTTGCATGACCTGGAGGCAATTTGCCAAGACGAATGGGCAGCTATACCACCTGCAAGAATTTGGGGCCTCATAGACAACTATTACAAAAGATTACACGCTGTCATTGATGCTAAAGGGGGCAATACACAGTATTAAGAACTAAGGGTATGCAGACTTTTGAACAGGGGTCATTTCATTTTTTTCTTTGTTGCCATGTTTTGTTTTATGATTGTGCCATTCTATTATAACCTACAGTTGAATATGAATCCCATAAGAAATAAAAGAAATGTGTTTTGCCTGCTAATTCATGTTTTTTTAAAAATGGTACATATATTACCAATTCTCCAAGGGTATGCAAACTTTTGAGCACAACTGTATACGGATCGCAATGTCAGCGCATTCACCTGCTATCAGTTCAGTATATCAGTGCAGCACAACAATCACCAAAGGAAGCAGCAATACTATCCACAAATTTTAATGTAAGTAGGAAAAGCTGTAATATCTTCTTGTTTAGGGTGACAATACGTCCTTACTCCCGAAAGGGACTTTAAAAAAGTAATACCGGGATTTCTAAATCGCCTTAAATGCCCAGGATTTGCTTGTTTTCACATTGAAGTGCTCTCTGTATTCAGCTGAATTCATTGTCCTCCAGTCGAACTCGTATCACTTTAAGTTTAACCAACTTCACTTTGCGTGTCTCCCTCAATCTCAGCAACCGCTGCCTGTGTGACAGAGGAAGAGAGAGAGAGAGTGCTCGCTCTTATTCAAGTGACTGCGAGAACAAGGCACTTTTTGATAAAACAAGTAACTCTGAACAAACAATTCGATGATCACAATAAATAAGTCTGAAAATGTCTGTTTGTATCTTACCTCAGTTTCAGTGAACTAGTTTACATTCAGCTGATCTGTTTGCTGATGAAGTTTGTTTGAGATGGATACGCTCGGGCTTTCAAGAAACAGGAAAAATTCCTGACTTTAAATAAATAAATAATTGCATGTGTGGGACGTTTACGTTGTAGGGATGTACATGCAGATTTCAGTTATAAAACTGGTGATATAATGACTAATGTTTACTCGCTGAAATGGGATAATTTCCTTTTAAGTCAATAGGGACAATGGAATGTTTGGGTATAGCAATATGGCGGCGCAGTGACATCATGAGCAATCCATATATATATATATATATATATATATATATATATATATATATATATATATATATATATATATATATATATATATATATATCAGTGGGTGGGACGTGGGCAGTGGTGTAAAGTACAACAAATACTTTGTGCTAGGATTTTTCAGGATTGGACCCTAAGTATCAAGTCAGGTCTGCAGTCGCTGTCTCGATCCGGATCCTTGAGGGGAGAAATGAGTGACACAGAGCATGCATCAAAGATTTCTAGTACTGTATTGTTAAGCACAGCATTATATATCCTTGCAGAAACGGGAAAGACAGTACACTTAATTGCATTATCCAATGAGATTAAGCATTACCTTATTTGGAGATGGCATACATAAAGATTCTGCATTAATTATGTAAATTAAACAAAATATTTGAGAACAGAGGAGTGGTGTTTAACATTTAGCTTGAGACACTCAGAGAAGAAGAAACAGGAAACCCTTCCCACATGATTTCCATCAATGACACACAGACACACTATGAAAACAGTGCTAGCTGTTAAATGTCAGCTTGAACGTATGTCAACTGGGAGGTGTTGTTCCTTATTCCTTCATTTAGATCTTTTTTCAAAATGTTTACTTTCTTCAGTATTTAAATTTGTTGCAACTTTTACTTTGCTAATTTTTCTAGCCAAACAAATACTTTTTACTCTGATACACGCCTTCTCATTACTTGTTACATGGATTAAAAAAAGTTTGTTTCATTATTTGCAATAAGAGAAAAGAGAACAGAGCGCAGTGTGTTTAATGCTGCCTTCATGTGCTATCGGAATTGTCGTAAATACGAGTTTCCCACTTGGAAGTTGCACATGAATGACACCTCAAGTCCTAATTATGACTAAATATAATTTTGATACCAGAGTTTCTGAGATGGGAGGAGTCCTAAACTTTCAACATGGCGGAGAGTACAGTTTCTGAAGTGAATGACAGGTTTTGTTATTTTTTCTAAATACAATTTCCAATTGTTGGCGCTTGCCGTTTTGGTAATATTTATTTATGTATGTCAGCAACCATTCTATGCATGTTGTACATTTTTACACAGTGAAAATAGCTTGTATTTGACCAAAATTCCGTTATCGTCGAGCTCACTGAGTGACGTGTATTATGGTGTCAAAATAAAAGTTCCTCAAGAAATATGTATGAATGAACCCGGCGTCCTCCATGAGGCCTGTTCTTTCCGACAACAAAGCACGTGAGCATGGCATACTCATAATTACCACTTCAGAAGTGGTTAGTAGTTTAATTACTATAGCACATGAAGGCAGCATAATTGACAGCACGAGCACAGACAGTCAGCGCATGCACTCATGCAGTCTGTCAGACCAGCGAGGCCCGCTGAACTAAACGCGCTTTCATACGCACATATAAGATGCAATTGGCTGTGTACAAACCTGACGGTCTAAATGTATTCATCACTGTATATAATGATGTAATGCCACAGAATACGATGAACACAGAAATCATGGAGGACTCTTCTAAGATGCTGTGGACTAATTACAGTAGGTTTTTTATTTTTTTATTTTTTTACCACATGGTTTTGCTGTCGCGTGCTTTTGGTTCTTTCTAAAGGACTGGGACTCAATTTGGTACTTGCGTGCCGTTTGTCCGCTGCTTTGAAACTCTCACATGTGTGTGTATGTCTGCGTGTGATCTAAAGAGCGCTCATGTAGAGTTGCCACCCATCCATGGTTTCCCGGGATATTCCCGGGTTTTTGCCGTCTGTCCTGGAAAAATATAATTCCATTCGCAAAATTTCCGGAATTTGATATTTTTCTTGACGCTTTCATCCATATGAGCACTTGTTTATGTGCACTCTATTCAAGAAGACGACACTGATCAAACGTGCTTTCCTGAACAGCTCTTTCATATGAATCTAGAAAGTCCGAATCATTTTAGTGAATCGGTTCGTTTGGATGATTCATTTATATGAAGCTCTCCTAAACTGTCCTCTCCCTCTTACGTCAAGCATTAGGGAGTTCGATTCATTTAAGTGTCATGCAAAATACTCTACTCATTATTTCACTTCTTATTTGTTGCTGAATATTTAGTTAAATGCTGCTGTTCACCACTGTTTTCAATTAATTTATTTACATGAATGTGTTTACATTTATTTACACGGGTGTACCTGTTAATGCTGTTTAATACTGATAATTATATATATCTTTTTATAAAGATAGTACTGCAGTGTTGTTAGGCCCTATTGTTAATGGCTTGTAGTGTAGTAACTTTTTTAAAAAGGTAGCTTGAACTCAAAATTGCTCAGGGAGAGAATAAGTAAATATGTTGAATTTATACATAATACAATTATTGATATTATTGTTTGAATTATTATATTCTGTTCATTTCCATGAACTATAGCTTATTTTCTGAATACAATGCACAGTCCTTATCCACCTGTGACTAAGCTTTACTTATTGTATACAAAACTATTTTTTAAAAATGTATTTATGTGTAAAGGGACAGTACAATAACATAATTTCAGCAAAAAATAAAATAAAAAGATGCATTGTACTTAGAGATTAAAGCACATGTAATTTGCATCTCAGGTCCCTATATAGGTTTTTTTCTCTAGAAAAAAATAAAATACAAATAAACTAACTAAAAACTAAAAAAATTTTTAACTATAAATGTTAATATTTATTGTATCAAATATTAACTATATAAGACAGAATTGTATGGCTTTAGAAATAACAACATGAAGGGGGCGCATTTTATAAGATGAATGGATTTGAATTTGTAGTACTTTTACTTTTTGATACTTAAGTATTTTTAAAACCAGGTACTTTTTACTTAAGTAATACATTTGTGTGGTATTTGTACTTTTACTTAAGTATGGGAATTGAGTACTTTTTCCACCACTGGATGTGGGAGACTGGATCTAACATTCCTGGCATTGTCAGTCAGGGTGGGAAATCCTTTAGGTCTTACACTCATCGAGCCACTGCAATAAGGCAGTGTGAGTTGGTTGTTTGTCATCTCCATTTAAATAATCAAATGCCATATCTAACTTAAATATATTGGCTGCTAACCATCCGTCAGTTCATAGTATTTCTACAGCCATGGAGTGATTCTGAGGTTGAGTTAAATGAATAATGGTGATTTATTCAATCATTCAGTCAGATAAGAGAATGATTTAAGATTAGTAAAAGCAGTGGCAGTAATAGGTGAGAAATAGTTGCCTATGAAGGAACTTTAAAGATCAACCTAGTGGCATTAGAAAAGCATGGACAAAAATCCAAATAATTAATAAAGAGATAATAAGATGATAGGTTTGGAATTTAAAGCTCTGCTTGAAGGCTACAATGTGCTATAGTGAGCAACTATAGTGCTTAGTTTTAAACCTGTTTATTGTTTAAAATATTTTGTATTTTGTAATATGATAACCCGTTCTGCGTGGCCGCTGCGCAGAACTGACGCGCTTCAGTCGCCCGCGGGCGGGAGCGCGCACTGACAGCTGATGATGCGCTTGAATGAGCCGTGGGGTGCGCGCACTGACAGCTGAAGGTTCTCCGCGATGACGGACACTCCGATGGCCCAGCAGCAGCAGCATCATCATCGGCATCCGAAGCATCCGCAACCCTGAGCGCTTAGCATCAGCATCAGCACCCCCCATCCATCCTCCATGCTCCAGCACAGACGCGCAGAGCAAGCAGCGCCTGTCGGGTTTCTCTCTCTCCGTCCGCTGTCTTCCGCCATCCTGCGCGAGTGAAGCTGTTCTCTCTCCAGCATCCGATCGCCGTGTCCCGTCTCATCTTCCAGGATGTTCTCCGTCACACGGATGCTGTCGATGGTCCTCATCCTGGGAAACGTAATGCTCCAATTTGTGTCATCTCAAAACGGTAAGCAACACGGGACTCTCGCGTCCGGGATCTATGTGTAATCTGCTTTAGGAACGCGCAGGTTAGAGGTCGATGCCATTTTTATGATTATACAGAGACAAAATGTTTATTTTGGTTGCATATAGCAGTGGAAATTCCATGCAATAAGCGTCTACATGCATACAGTCGAGTGATGTGGGAAATAGTTTATTTTATATAACAATGATTTAATATATAATATATATATATATATATTTACATAAGGAAATATTTTAATATTCTAATCTTAGGGAGGCATTATTTTAAAGTGCAAGGATGATTATAAGAGTGTTTTCCTTATGTTCATATTCTCTTGAGTAATATGTGTTGTTTACACTCATCGCGGGATTTCACCCTTCAAACTGACATTCACAGCCTTAGCACCAATGATGAGATGTGATTTCACGACTCAATTTATTTGAAAAATAATAATCATGTTAGTTATACTAGGAACACTCTAATGCCCTAATGTTGCTAGCTATTAATATTTAACCCAATAATCAATGTTTTTATAGTGAATTAATATGCACTAGGACACAAAATATAAAATAACAGCTACATGTGCAATTGCCTTTGCTGTAGTTGAGAGCTGGTTTAAAAATAAGCAGAAATGGAATTGCAAAGGCTTTGCAAGTGGTGAATAATGAGCACACTGCTTGGTGTGTGTCCCTGAAGGCATGTCTCTGACTTTACATTCTGGAGTGTCACAGCTGTGACCAGGAGAGGGCAGATACATCACCTGCAGATAAACAAGGCCAGGGGTATTCCCTCTCTAACTGCCAAAGAAAAATGAGAGAGTTATCAGTCACATATGTCCAAAAGGCTGTTTTTGTGTACGCCATCACTTTGTTTCGAGCATCAGCCAAATGCATTTATTTTTTTTTGGTGGCATATAACACAGGAAATCCCATGCAATAAGTGTCTGCATGCATAGTCGAGTCATGTGGGAATTAATTTATTATATACTGTATAATACACTATCTAGGATCTCCCATCTGCGACTGTACTGACCATTCTAGATTAAAGGAATATTCCGTGTTTAATACAAGTTAAGCTCAATCAAAGCATTTGTGACAATGTTGATTACCACAAAAATGAATTTGACTCGTATCTCCTTTTAAAAAAAAAAAAGCAAAAATCAAAGTTACAGTGAGGAACTCACAGTGGAAGTGAATGGGGCCAATTTTTGGAGGGTTTAAAGGCAGAAATGTGAAGCTTATTATTTTATAAAAGCACTTGTTAAAAGTCATGTATTATTTGAGTTGTAAAATTGGCTATAACTTTACACAGAAAAGGTTAGTAAGCGATTTTAGCACACTAAAATCTTGTTAACATGCATATTATTTATGCCTTGTGAGTATTTTAAAGTTTCAAGATTCACTTCCATTGTTAGTGCCTCACTGTCACCCAGATTTGTGCTTTTTTTTTTTTTTTTTTTTTTTTTAAGAAAAGGTTGGGCAAGTCAAAATTAATTTTTGTGGTAATCAATATTATGCCACAAATGCTGTCGATTGAGCTTACCTTGTGTTGAACCTGAAATATTCCTTTAACATTTTTTTTTTTTACACCTGGAAATATTTGAATATTCTAGTCTTAGGGAGGCATTATTTTATAGTGTAAGGATGACTAAAGTAGTGTTTTCCTTATGTTAATATTCTCCTGAGTAATATGTGTGTGTCCTTGAAGGCATGTCTCTGAATTTATATTCTAGAGTGTGACCAGCTAGGGCAGGCCAGGTACGTTACCTGCAGATAAACAAGGCCAGGGGTATTCCCTATCTAACAACTGAAAAAAGAGAAATAAGTGAGAGTTATAAGTCACTTTTATGTCTAAAATGTTTTTGTGTACCACGTAACTTTATTGTGCGCATCAACCAAATGTAAACCTCAAACTTAGCAGAAGGTCATTATGGCAGCATGTCTCACAGTTCAGAATGTTTAGTCAATTTACCTAAAATGCTTTTCATATTGTTGTAATATGTGTTTTTATTAAAATAAATTATTTAATGAATCAATCTCAATAATTTGGTTACACCAATGAAAGTAATCTTTAAGGGTCAGGTGCTGTTAAAATACTTTCTCCTATCCATTTTTAAAATGCAGAGTCCAACTTTAAGTAAGCCATTTGGTAGTTTGACTTTCTGAAGAGTATCAACACTTTCAAAACATTGCTCTTTTGTAGCATAATATACTAGACCGACAAAGCAACATTGACACAAGCATGAGTGTGTCAATCAGCCAGATCTGTTTGTTAGGGTGGGTGAAAACTCCACACACAGATGTCTTATTACGAGAGAATATAATTATGGTTCACATTATCGTGCCTCAGGCAGGGAATTCAAGTGAAAATTGTGTCTTTTCATAGCTCAATCCATGGCATGAGTTTGGGATGGGACTGTTCTTGGCAGACAGGGGAGTGTTCTGGAAACCTGTTTGAACACAGTCATATTTGTGCAGTTCTGTTTTGTGCACCTTGTGGTGTAAAAATCAGGGCATGTTTTTGACATCTGGGACCCCAAGCTGACTGGATGCCCACTGGATGTCCATGGTGGTGAAAACCGCTACTGGTAGAAATGACACCGTTTTGGGTAGCTACAGGCTAAATATTCACTTTTTTTTATTTTTATTTATTTATTTATTTATTTTTTTTCAGTGCTCTGTAAAGAAGAACCTTTTTATTTTAGTAAAAAGTATATAATGGATATAAACTTCCTGTGTGAATGCATTAGTGCCAGATACAGACATTGGCTATGTTTGGAATAGCTTACTAACATACTACTCTTAATATTACTGCAATATATAGTATGTAGGCTATAATGTGCAGAGTATACAAAATTTCTGAATGCATAGAATGCTAGGATGACCTACTACATTTGCCAAAGTGTGCAACTGTGTGGAATAATGTATCCCTCAATGCAGTGCACTTAACTTGATCTTCCCTTTCTTCTTTGAGAAATGAACCAGAAATAATATTAGCTAAAAATTTTAACAGATCTTTTCCCATTATTTGATCGGACGGCCAAAAGTTAAGACATCTTTACAGAAAATTGAATTAAAAATGTGAAAACCATTTTCATTTCCAAGATGATAACTTGACATCACTCACATTGAACATAATTAGGTCATGTGACAACAATGTACTACTTCCTGAAATGTTAAGTGTGGAATAATGTCTACTGTTTCACTATTTCAAAAAATGTAGGCAGTCAGTATACAGCACATTATTTAGTTAGTAGTAAGCTATTATTCCACGCCGAACAAAGCCATTCTTTCGCAAGTTCCTTGATGTAGTATGGTATGGAGTGTGTGTATGTAAAGGTCTGCTTTGATTGTCCAGACATAAGGTCAGTGGCTCTCCTGGATAATCCAGCTATTGTTTGGTAAAGCCAAACTGTACACATTCCAGACTCACTGTATGCACCATGGAGCACAACTGTCTGCTTTCTGGAATCTAAACTCCACTTTGATCCATAAACTTATTATTAAAAAAAAGTTGGTCAGAATTGATCTAACTGAAAGCAATAATTCTGGTCATACAACTGAAAGCATACATTCTGGTCCCTCAAGTGAAATTTGTCTTGGACTCATGGTGCGTACACATACACAATGACTTGTCGTTCCCCTTCTAATCATAAATAAAAACAATAAATAACAGTAATATCACTTAAACCATTTCACAATATACAGTTGATGTCTGAAGTTTACATACACCTTAGCCAAATACATATAAACTCAGTTTTTCACAATTCCTGACATATAATCGTAGAAAACATTCCCTGTCTTAGGTCAGTTAGGATCACTACTTTATTTTAAGAATGTGAAATGTCAGAATAATAGTAGAGAGAATGATTTATTTCAGCTTTTATTTCTTTCATCACATTCCCAGTGAGTCAGAAGTTTACATACAATTTGTTAGTATTTGGTAGCATTGCCTTTAAATTGTTTAACTTGGGTCAAACATTTTGGGTAGCCATCCACAAGCTTCTCACAATAAGTTGCTGGAATTTTGGCCCATTCCTCCAGACAGAACTGGTGTAACTGAGTCAGGTTTGTAGGCCTCCTTGCTCGCACACGCTTTTTCAGTTCTGTCCACACATTTTCTATCAGATTGAGGTCAGGGCTTTGTGATGGCCACTCCAATACCTTGACTTTGTTGTCCTTAAGCCATTTTGCCACAACTTTGGAGGTATGCTTGGGGTCAGTGTCCATTTGGAAGACCCATTTGTGACCAAGCTTTAACATCTTGGCTGATGTCTTGAGATGTTGCTTCAATATATCAAAATAATTTTCCTTCCTCATGATGCCATCTATTTTGTGAAGTGCACCAGTCCCTCCTGCAGCAAAGCTTGGGATGGTGTTCTTTGGCTTGCAAGCCTCACCCTTTTTCCTCCAAACATAACGATGGTCAATATGGCCAAAAAGTTAAATTTTTGTTTCATCAGACCAGAGGAAATTTCTCCAAATATAAAGAACTTTGTCCCCATGTGCACTTGCAAAGTGTATTCTGGCTTTTTTTTATGGTGGTTTTGGAGCATTGGCTTCTTCCTTGCTGAGCAGCCTTTCAGGTTATGTCGATATAGGACTCGTTTTATTGTGGATATAGATACTTGTCTACCTGTTTCATCCAGCATCTTCACAAGGTCCTTTGCTGTTGTTCTGGTTTTGATTTGTACTTTTCGCACCAAACTACGTTCATCTCTAGGAGACAGAACGTGTCTCCTTCCTGAGTAGTATGATGGCTGCATGGTCCCATGGTGTTTATACTTGCGTACTATCGTTTGTACAGATGAATGTGGTACCTTCAGGCATTTGGAAATTGCTCCCAAGGATGAACCAGACTTGTTGAGGTCCACAAAGTTTGAAGGCACTGAGTTTGAAGGTTGGCCTTAAAATACATCCAAAAGGTACACCTCCAATTCAGCACACCTATCAGAAGCTAATTGTTTAAAGGCTTGACATCATTTCCTGGAAATTTTCAAGCTGCTTAAAAGGTAAAGTTAACTTAGTGTATGTAAACTTCTGACCCACTGAAATTGTGATATAGTCAGTTAAAAGTGAAACAATCTGTCTGTAAACAATTGTTGGAAAAATTACTCATGTCATGCACAAAGTAGATGTCCTAAACGACTTGCCAAAACTATAGTTTGCTAGTATGAAATCTGTGGAGTGGTTAAAAAAAATTTGTTTTAATGACTTCAACCTAATTGTATGTAAACTTCTGACTTCAACTGTAGCTATTATTAGTGGGCATGTCCTTGTAGCTAGACTTTTGACTACTGGCATAACATCTGGACCTTTTTGTAGCTTATTTTGACCAAGAACTGCCCACTTAGACAGGAAGACACCGTGTGACTGATATGTAAAGTGGTCAACCACAATCATTTTTATACACCGTTTGGAGGCGGATTTATTTGAAATTGTTGATATAACAACAATAGACTAGTGTGGGAAAAAACGCATTAAAATAATTGCACAACCAATTGTCCTGCCTAAAGTAATAAGTACCGATTATTTCATAGACATAACTCTTTACTTGCTACTAAGTGCCTTAAACAAAACCATAATCATATTTCAAGGATTTGATGCCATTCTTAATTATACAGTGCATCCGGAAAGTATTCACAGCGCTTCACTTTTTCCACATTTTGTTATGTTACAGCCTTATTCCAAAATGGATTAAATTCATTATTTTCCTCAAAATTCTACAAACAATACCCCATAATGACAATGTCTTTGCAAATTTATTACAAATAAAAAAAAAAAAAATCACATGTACATAAGTATTCACAGCCTTTGCTCAATGCTTTGTTGAAGCACCTTTGGCACCAATTACAGCCTCAAGTCTTTTTGAGTATGATGCTACAAGCTTGGCACACCTATTTTGGGGCAGTTTCTCCCATTCTTCTTTGCAGGACCTCTCAAGCTCCATCAGGTTGGATGGGGAGTGTCGGTGCACAGCCATTTTCAGATCTCTCCAGAGATGTTCAATGGGGTTCAAGTCTTGGCTCTGGCTGGGCCACTCAAGGACATTCACAGAGTTGTCCCGGAGCCACTCCTTTGTTATCTTGGCTGTGTGCTTAGGTTCATCTTCCAACAGGACAACGACCCTTCGCCCCAGTCTGAGGTCCAGAGCGCTCTGGAGCAGGTTTTCATCAAGGATGTCTCTGTACATTGCTGCATTCATCTTTCCCTCGATCCTGACTAGTCTTCCAGTTCCTGCTGCTGAAAAACATCCCCACAGCATGATGCTGCCACCACCATGCTTCACTGTAGGGATGGTATTGGCCAGGTGATGAGCGGTGCCTGGTTTCCTCCAGACATGACGCTTGCCATTCAGGCCAAAGAGTTCAGTATTTGTTTCTCATGGTCTGAGAGTCCTTCAGGTGCCTTTTGGCAAACTCCAGGGGGGTTGTCATGTGCCTTTTACTGAGGAGTGGCTTCCGTCTGACCACTCTACCATACAGGCCTGATTGGTGATGTGCTGCAGAGATGGTTGTTCTGCTGGAAGTTTCTCCTCTCTCCACAGAGAAATGCTGAAGCTCTGTCAGAGTGACCATCGGGTTCTTGGTCACCTCCCTGACTAAGGCCCTTCTCCCCCGATAGCTCAGTTTGGCCAGGCGGCCAGCTCTAGGAAGAGCCCTAGTGGTTCCAAACTTCTTCCATTTATGGATTATGGAGGCCACTGTGCTCATTGGGACCTTCAATCTGCAGAAATTTTTCTGTACCCTTCCCCAAATCTGTGCCTCAATACAATCCTGTCTCGGAGGTCTACAGACAATTCCTTGGACTTCATGGCTTGGTTTGTGCTCTGACATGCACTGTTAACTGTGGGACCTTATATAGACAGGTGTGTGCCTTTCCAAATCATGTCCAATCAACTGAATTTACCACAGGTGGACTCCAATCAAGTTGTAGAAACATCTCAAGGTTGATCAATTTTGAGCTCAATTTTGAGTGTCATGGCAAAGGCTGTGAATACTTATGTACATGTGATTTCTTTCATTTTTTATTTGTAATAAATTTGCAAAGATTTCAAACAAACTTCTTTCACGTTGTCATTATGGGGTATTGTTTGTAGAATTTTGAGGAAAATAATGAATTTGAATACTTTCTGGATGCACTGTAAGTATGCCATTTCTTGGTTGATTTCCCTGAAAAGTGTAAACACTGTGGCTCTATGGCACTATCAAAACATTGCTATGTTTTTTTAAGCATACCAACCAGCCTGACACAGCAACATTGACTCAACCAATGGCATGAGTTTGGGGCAGGACTGTCTAACCAATAGAAGATGAGGAAAGAGTTCAGGAAATCTGTTTGAAAACAGTCATTGTTTTTGCAATTCCGTTGACTCTAGTGGCACAGAAATTACACACTTCACCTTTAATTTATTAGCAGACAGTTAACCCAGTCTTGGTTCTGAGTGCACACTTCCTGCAGTGGCTTCCTTAACATGCTGTGATACATTCAGCCCCTCTTACAATGAAAGAATGAATCTGATTTCAGAAATCAAGATGTAAATTTTTTTTGTGTGTGTGGCCTAGGTTATGCCCTGAAGCAGTACTGACTTGAGGCAGTGTAGGGCATTCATAAGAGCAGCAACGATATCTGCAGGACTCTAAATGGCTTTGCCTCATTCTGCTGCATGCTTCTATTATTAGAACAGACACGCAAAGCACAGAACTGTGGCTTTGTAGTCTTTTTTTTTTTGTGGAAGGGATTCCATTAACTCTTAATGGACGGGTTCATATGGTGGTTTTTGTTTATCATACACACAGTGTTGTGTATTTTTCTATTACATTCCAAAACAGACCATAATCACACTCTGAAGGAAATGGAGGGTTGGTTGTGGTGTGTGACATGAATATGACTATGGAGCATATCTAATGTGGCCTCATGAACAATTCACAGTATAGCACAAAACTCAAGGCTCTCTACTAAGTATAAATAGGACATAGCACAGCCGTGTGATTGAACTAAAGTATATTTGTTTTGAAGGAATAGTTCACCCAAAAATTACAATTCTGTCACCATTAACTCACCATGAGGGTTCATTCCAAACCTGTATGACTTTCTTTCATCTGTGGAACACAAAAGTGAGATGTTATGATTAAAACTTAAAAACATAAAAAAAATAAAAAAAAGTATGAATATGCATATATGTGAAAGAGGTATGAGAGCTACAATGGAGAGAATTGTCAGTGAATAATTATGTACATTTCAGTCTGTTCTTTAGAGAAGGCTATTGCACGTCTTCAATAGACTTGGAATATAGTGCACTAGTTGTAATGGACTACTTTTTTTTTTTTTTTTTTTTTGGAGCTTGACAGCCCATGTGTGCTTTCATTGTATTGGGAAGAGCAGTGTAACATTTCTACTTTTGTGACAAAAGATAGTCATGCAAATTTGGAACGACACAAGGGTGAGTACAGAATATGATGACAACATTTTCATTGAGTAAAGTCAGGTCTACTGTATTGAGATGCAAGTATGTGAGAGGCTAATTCCAGTCTGCATTAATTGTTTTTAAGGCAGATATGCTTATATCTTATGCATATGTACAGTCTTTAACACAGTCTAAATACAGTTTAAATACAGTCTGTATTTAAACAGACACATCAACAGAATATGTCATGTTGCATGGAATTGAGGAGGGCAGTAACTCAGACTGCCAGTTAAGATTGAACAGTAATTCATATAACACCTGCGTGAGCTGTTAAGAATTTCTAGGGAGCTACAGAATAAATGACTCATTCTTACCACCTGTGTTTGATACTCAACATGCAATCTGCAAGAGATGTTATTAGAAAGACTTGGTGCAGTCAAGAAAAAAGTCAACAAGATGATTAAATCACAGTCTGTCGTAGATTATAAAAAAGAATGGAAAATCGTGAATAAAATCGTGGTATAATCATACAGCAGGATAACATGGGATTTTATAGCATGGTAGATCACAAGCAGGCAAGTCAACCCTTTGTAATAGACAGTCAGACAGACGTAGAGATAGATAGAAAGACAGATAGATGGATATGCAAATTAGAAGCCACGCAATCAATACTCAACAGTATATTACACATGATCCATTCCACCTAAACAACACTCACATTTGGGTAAATGTTGCATTAGAGTGAATCTGATTTAATTGTGGCTTATGTTATTGGTGGGCAGACAGGTCTGCTGCTGCGTGGTTTATTGTCCTCTAGGGAGCTGCAGATCCCATTGGAGGGGTGACAAACTCAAGTGATGCTTCACATGGCACAGATATAAATGATCCTGTTAACACTTACAAGCTGCCAAATGCCACTGTGAAACACCTTTTTTATTATTTGGCATGAGTTGCCCTTGATTAAAGCATTTATTACAGCCAGTCATGTGAGAGTATTACAGCTTGTGCTGGCTTTCGAAAAAAGATTTTTCGAAGTTTTCTCTTATTCTTTGCAGAAGTTGTTTTGCTTCAAGACCCACATTTTACATTGGACATCAAGTGGAGACCAAAAACAGCACAAAATTATTGAACCAAAGACATTAAAATGTCCTTAAAATCAAACATGAAATTAATAAATATTGGTATGAACTACACAGGCCAAACAATACCCAAAATTAATGACATGGGCTTAATAGGAATGTTGACAATTTTGTAAATTAAGAAAAAACAGCAGAATTATGATTTACCAAAACATACAAACAGTGGGCCACCTATTATATTAGTATTAGTATTAGCCATATTACCAAGTGACAAATGATTACTACATTAATATGTGCCAAAATACAGTACAGTTTGATTTGATGCACAACCTTTGATGTCAACAACAAAAGATGGAAAGGGTTTTCTCTCTCTTAAAATGTTATCATTTATTAAGCTATCCTAACCAATTATATACAGTAGTAAGTTGCAGTTGATTGTTTGCATTTAGCAGTCACTTTACAGTATGTTAGTGATATGTGTATCGTCTTTTAGAGCTTGTGGTTCATCTTAAATATTTGTTAGCAGTGTTGTGATGTTAGACAGCTCTTTGACCACTGAAAGTGACTGGAATTCAATAATCCTTAAATACGAGTGTACGATGTATCTCAGTTGTCCCACTCAGAATTACATCACTTAAACGAGCATAAGTTGATTTCTCTGATAGGTGCTCATTGATAAGTCTCACTTGATAAGCACTGCTGGCGTAGAGACAGTGTTCCAGATGTTTCTGTTCCAGGAGAGCTAAGCAGAGAATCGTGCTCCAGTAGACAAGGTGTGAAAGCCAGATCTGTTCGTTAGGGTGGGCGAAAACTCCACACACAGATGTCTTATTCCGAGAGAATATAATTATGGTTCACATTATCGTGCCTCAGGCAGGGAATTCAACTAAGTGAAAATTGTGTCTTTTCATAGCTCAATCCACACACATACAGGCTTCCTTCAGAGTCTGTGTCTTAACAAATGCTCACCTGAATACTTTTGTCAATTAGAGAAACAATAGAGAATCACTGCGCAAGCATTTTGCCATAATGTGAGAGGGAATAGTATAGTATATCATATCATGTTTATATTTGTCCTTTTGATTGTAGCTAAAAAACAAGAGCAAATGGTATGGTAACTCTTCACTTTAAACTCTATCACCTTTATTATATTAACATTACTCGACACTGAATTGCTGTGTGATTATTGGCAAGATCTTAGAAAGGCTGCATTGCCTATAACACTTGCCTAAATTAATAACTAAGAGGAATTTGGCCACTGGTTTACATGAACCACTGTCTTATTGCTTTTATAAAAAAGGTTACTTCAAGGACAACATTTTTTTTTTTTCTTTTTTGTCATCAAAACATTATTTTATCAAGCAAATCCATGAAGTGTCATCCTTTCACTTAAAGATATACACTCACTGACCACTTTATTAGGAACACCTGCAATGCATAAAAACATGCAGATACGGGTCAGGAGCTTCAGTTAATTTTCACATCAACCATCAGAATGGGGAAAAAAATTTTGATCTCAGTGATTTCAACCATGGCATGATTGTTGATGCCAGATGGGCTGGTTTGAGTATTTCTGTAACCGCTGATCTCCTGGGATTTTCACGCACAACAGTCTCTAGAGGTTACTCAGAATGGTTCCAAAAATAAAAAACATTTTGATGATAGAGGTCATGGAGAATGGCCAGACTGGTTTGAGCTGACAGAAAGGCTAAGGTAATTTAGATAATCACTGTACAATTGTAGTGAGCAGATTAGCACCTCAGAATGCACAACACATCGAACCTTGAGGCGGATGGGCCACAACAGCAACTTTATTAGGACCGTAGTGTTCCTAATCTCTATGAGTGCTGTGCAGTTATATACACAGTTGCTGGTGAACACGTGTTTCACGTCATAGCTGTAACTATATTGCGTATTTTAGCATGACTGGAATGCTGAACAATCAGCATCTAGGACCGGGACAATCCATTTTATATTTGTGTATAAGAATAGGCTAATATTTGAAAGATATCCATGGTATCCTCTGAGCATCGGCTCATTTGTCAATTTTGAGTTCATTATATGTCAGACACCACCTCAATCACCTTGGATAATCTGCCAAAATGTTTCCTTTCTTGATTGTAAATTGTGAAATCACTATCCCAATATGCTTGTAGATTAGGGCTGCACCTAATGATTATTGTTTATCGATTAATCTAACGATTCTTTTTCCGATTAGTCGATTAATCTAACAACAAATTTGCCGATTATTCTAAAGATTTTTTATAATTATTACTTGATTAATATAACAATTAATTGACCCAAAATAAATATACAAAACTTGTCTCATTAATATTTCAATATTTTATTAAATCATCTTCTCTTTAACACAAACAAATGTACAAGAAACAAAGTGTGCACAGCAGGGCATTATTCTGCAACAAAAAACAGTGTTACTATGAATGCAAACTTTAATACAGTGAAGGACAGTCTATTAGCATAACATAAATGTATATATAAATACAAATTTCCAACATTCTTTTGAATGTCCATGTACTAAAATAAAATATTTGATGCCATGCGTGTACCTTCATTTACTATTACTATTATTTTGAATGGCCATGGAAAATGAAGCAATGTGATAACAATTTTACCTGGTCGCAAAAAGTAGTCCGTTAATTTACCTGATGAACTTTCACCTTTTGCTGACCCTTTATGCTTCGCAGAGCTAATGTGTGCTTCTAAATCACTTGCACCTTTATTAGCAACTGACACATAAGTGCCAGCTTTACATGTCATACATTCTGCTTCCCACGGATCTCGACCTGGACGAAAGCATGGAAATTTTTGTTTAAATCTTATGTAAATTTGCACTTTCATTTGGGCATTGTTTCCACTCAGCTTTGCGCGTTTGCGGAGAGATTGACAGGCAGGAATTTGGCCAATAGTTGCTTCAAGCCTCTTATAATCAACCAATTGGTGTGCGAGAAGGCGGGACTTACAAAGAGGCGTTAAAGCAATGCAAATATGCGCACACACACAATGAAGTATTAGACCAGATGCACATCATAATGCAACTAAAGCCGAATCCCGGACATTTTCGCAAATTTGGAAATCCCGGCCGGACGCTTTTGTAAGGTCCGAAAAAGAGGACATGTCCGGGAAAAAGAGGACGTATGGTCACCCTACGTTAGCAGCGGTGCAGAAATTACTTTTAACATAGGGGCGATGAGGAAACATTTAGAAAATCAATTTAAAGTGACTACTACTAACAGAAACACGTGTTGTAATACTAATATGTCTTGGGTGGGGACAAAAAGTAAACAGGACTTACAGTGCTGCCTTGCTGCCGTCTTGACAAAGCGCTCCGGGATGCTTTCGCTTCAAGTGTTCGTTCATAGCGGTTGTACTGCTGTGATAAGCCATTTCCAATTTGCATAGCTTACGCAGCACCACATTGTTTGGTGTCTGGCTAAAATACTCCCACGCTTTAGATGACCGTAGGCGAGTTTGTTTTAGCTGCAGCTTGTTCTTTGGGGGAATCCATACTTAAACTGGGCGCTGCCATTTTAATTACTCCATTGCGACGCGCCGACGCATGTTATGCAAATCGACGTATTTCTGTAATCGATGACGTCGATTACGTCGATGAATCATCCCAGCCCTATTGTAGATAGACATGACTGCTAACAGATTATTGATATTTATGCTATTTTGGGTTGGTGAGTTTTAACACGGTTCAAATATGCCCCTAATGTAGATCTGTATCACCGCTGAAAATGAGACACTGTGTGCAGATTGCAAAATGTTCTGGAATGATAGAGTCCATGTTGAGCAGTCACGGATATTTGGAGGCAAGCCTAGCCTAGCGTCACTGGCAACATTTATCATTTACTGAGGCTAAGATACTGTAGCTGAACTGCTGTTTAGAAACACTGAGCTCTGTTGTAAATGTGAGGTGATATTTTGGAATTGTACCCATAGGAAAGAAAAATCACAAACGAGATCGCTTTAATATCTCTTACACAGCAATGAGATCAAATGGAGATATTTGCTGTTTCCTGCTTCTCAGATGTTTCTCCTGAGAAAAAGACCACAGCAATCTCACATTTGCGTAGTTTCATAAGAGATGTCAAAAATATCTCAAACTCTGCTCACATTTGCAAAGTCTGCATTTAAAAGTCAGAGATCTCAATGTGAACTCAAATATTTCTCTTCAAATGATCTGAGCTATGCTATTCAGATTAATTTTATTGCCCTGTACTCATACTGTATGTCATCAATTGACTCAATTGTGTCTATTTTTATTTCTCCCAAGAATTTAAAGCGTAACATCAGAGACAAAGTACAGTAGATAGCAGTGTTGGGTTCAAGTTCACCTTAGTCGAGTCCAAGTCAAGTCTGAGTCTATAAACAATAAAGTCCAAGTCAAGTCCAAGTCCAAAAGGGGCCGAGTTGGACTCAAGACCGAGTCCACAACAGGCCGAGTCCGAGTCCGAATGAATCGGTTCATGAATCTGAATTCAAATTGTAACCGTAAACTCAACATCAATATTTTAAGCTTATTTTAACTTTCACAACTAAGAAAAAACAATTGTCAATATAAATTGTATAACTAATATGATTAGTTTCCTGCAGAACAGACTTCAAAGTGGTTTCAGAATGAAATCATATGCTTTAGTTTTATGAAGACAAAACTGTCCTTCAACACACTTCTTGTTGTGTTCTGTTGACATTTCAGTTATTTGTTGCTTTTTCCCCTCAACTCAAACATAGACTAAAGAAAGTGAAATCTGAGTTAGTCATTAAAACCAGAGTTATTATTGTTTCGAATTTTAATTTTGTTTTTTATTTCTACTTCATTTTCAATTTGCCCTTTCAATTTAGTTTCGTTTTAACTAAAATGATCCCTATCTAAAGAAATAATATATACTGAGATTTCTTTTTTGTCTCTTTCTGCTGACTGGTTTGAGAAAATGAGTCAACACAGTAGTAATTAGCACTCGCTTATGTTTTGTTTTTCACTATTAAACCACATTTTAGCTTTTGTATTTTACAAATTCCACATAGCATATTCTATCCATTTAATTTCATATTGCATGTGTAATTATGAGTAGACTTGTCAGGTCAGGGGCGTAGATTCCAGGGGGGAATAATCAAAACAAGCAAGTACAACCCCCCCAATATTTATACAGTGATCAATGGAAACATGTAAATTCTTCACACTGTAACCCTTCCAGTGTTCAAGCCAAATCTATGCCCTTTTGTCAGGTACACATTTTAACACAAAATTCACAACATTGGAACCAAAAATTCAAAATACAATCCCCACATCTTAACATTTAAAGGAATATTCTGTGTTTATTCAAGTTAAGCTCAATCAACAGCATTTGTGGCATAAAATTGATGATCACAAAATTAATTTTGACTCCTCAAAAATCGAGGTTACAGTGAGACACTGTGGAAGCGAATGGGAAAAATGAAAGTGAATGTGGCCAATTTTTGGAGGGTTTAAATAATGAAATGTGAACCGTATCATTTTATAAAAGCACTTGCATTAATTCTTCTGTTAAAACTCATGTATTATTTGAGCTGTAAATTTGTTGAAATAGTAATTTTTACAGTCGTTTTAGGGTTTGTTGACATCTTCATGGCAAAGAAGTTGCAAAATTGGCTATAATTTTAAACAGAAAAAAATAGTAAGTGATTTTATCACACTAAAATCAGGTTTACACGCATATCCTTTATGTCTTGTGGCTATACTGAAACAGTGAGTATTTTAACATTAAAAAAATTGGCCCCTATTCACTTCCATTTTAAGTTCCTCACTGTAACCTCTTTTTTTTTTTTTTTTTTTTTTTTATAAAGAAAAGAAGGGACGAATCAAAATTTATTTTTGTGGTAATCAGTATTATGCCACAAATGCTGTCAATTGAGCTTAACTTGTATTGAACCCGGAATATTCCTTTAAGTGCTTGTACTATGTAAAAAGTGCAGTGTAGCTGTCTGAATGTGTCACATGTCTGATTTACCTCCATGCTCGTGGGGAATATGAACATTCAGAAAACACCCCACTTACATTTTCACGTATTACGCGAAGACGTGGATTGGCTTCTTTCAGCTCATTGTTGAAAACGCATATTTGCATTATTTTGGGCATTTGCGCTGACTGACAGGACTACATAGAGTAGCTAAGCGCTAAGCACATGAGGTCATTGCCATGGTAACCAGAAACATTTCAGCTGATTTGCTGAAGACTAGAATGAATGTATCGTCAAATCAACGTGCGATGCAACAAAATTGATTTTCTTCTCTGCAAACGATACCAGAGACAATAGTGAGAAAGACAATGAGGAGATTTAATTCAAGAAGAAAAAAATCAGTGACCCTACCAAAAACAGGGACTGTCCTGTGTAATAAACCGGGACGTCTGGTCACCCAATCTATAATTAAATTATAAACAAAACATTTTGCTGCCCAAAATAACTTAATATTTAATTGTGCATATTTTAGCAGCTCAATGCTTTTAAAATAGAAAAACAATAAATAAGTGCTGTTTATCTGTTTAGAGTTGCAGTCTGCTGTAGCAATAAAAAAAAATGTTCCCCGACTATTTAAAAAGATACAGTTAATTCATCAAGGACCAGTTTAAGTTGACAACACTGCGTGGACCACAAGAGACTACAGATGACTACATGTGTGGATACATTATGCCTAAAAAGACTTTAATAGCCCAGTATTAATAATATTTTTCTGAATTTATATTTGTATATGTTGTTTTAGTAAACTGTGAGAGACATGATGTGGGTGACTTGACTTAATGAAGTTCTGAACCACGATGAAACCGCGATGCGAGCACCATCTGGGCTGCACAAACGCCGCGTGTGTTAATCGATGTTATACAGCAGTCTTTGTAGTAACATTCAAGCGTATTGGTTAACTGAGTGTGCAGCTCTGCAGGTGTGTTTGCTCAACACGATGAAACAAAATCTGGCTACGTCTATGACATCAGGAATGCTACAACTGCCTGCAGACAGTGTCCATTTATTTCTGTTTCATTATTTTTCTTTATTTATTTTGCTCCTTGCATCACAAATCAAAGTCCCAAAGGCTCGAGTCCGAGTCAAGTCCTAGTAAAAATGCATCCGAGTCTGTGACAAGTCCAGTCCATTTAAATTGGACTCGTGACTTGGACTTGAGTCCGAGTCTGAACTCGAGTACCCCAACACTATTAGACAGTATAATCTACAATGAATAATCTTTGTGTGAGATTCTGAGATTAGCTACAAGGGGACTTTAGATTGTGGGAAGCGCAAAGGGTGTAATTCAACCACGTCTCAGCCAGACTGCATGTGACTAAGTTTGCATGTTTGCAGCTAACGCCACCTGTGTATTAGTCAGCTCTGACAACTTGCTGATACTCGTGACAAACTGATAGTGGTTCGATAAACAGGAATGATGAGGGCCCACAGTAATCAAGTTTCAAATATATCTGATGTGAGATTCAAGCTTATTTCTTTCTCTGCGTTCGTGAAATTCACCTTTTTTGTTAGTGCTGCAGCTGCTGCGGTAAACCTTAACATTAGAGCTGTAGAAGTGTAAACTCTACAAGCCTTCATAAATCATTTCATTTACAGGCCCAGTAATCTGTTAGCATAATAACTTCAGCTGAAAGGGCATCATCTCTTCATATATCAGTGTTTCCCAGAATATGAGAGATGCGCCAGTGTTATTAACTTCTGGAGTTGGATTTTTTGCAAAATACTGTACCTTTTCTTAAAAATAGTGGTCAACCAATAGGGGAGTTTTAAATGTGTTATATAATACAATTTAGTAATAGAAAATAAGGTGTACACAAAATTGTTGAATTTAAAGGTATTTCATAAAATTTTTACTAAAAATTTATTAAAATATATCTGAAAATGTGCACTAAACATATCAGTGTTTCCCATTAATTACCTAGGCTGTGGCGGCCTGCCACAGTCTAATTTGTCCTGCCACAGTTTCATAATGAACCGAAAATATTTTTACACTTCTCAAAATAACAAAAGATACCCTCTAATGTTGTGTTTTGCACCTTTGCTTCGGCAAAGCATCTCTCACTCACAGTCAGTCAGTCAGCCCCAGCCCCACCCCCCCGCTGTGCATGCTCACACACACAAACACACATACTGAAACCGTTAACGTTATTACCAGCA
This sequence comes from Myxocyprinus asiaticus, assembly GCF_019703515.2. Lineage (NCBI taxonomy): Eukaryota > Metazoa > Chordata > Actinopteri > Cypriniformes > Catostomidae > Myxocyprinus > Myxocyprinus asiaticus. The sequence continues at coordinate 9,515,878 of NC_059361.1, forward strand.
GCTCTGACAACGTAACTATTTTCAGCATCTGAGGAGCAAGTTCAACACAGGTAACCACTTTTGCTTCATTTCTTTGATGGCTCACAGGGCTCGACATTAACGCTTGTCTGCTTCTCTGGGACAAGTGGATTTTTGAAGGGGCAAGTGAAAGAGAATTTTACTTGCCCCACTGGACAAGCAGGCTGATTAAAACTTCAATAACAAAAAATAAAAAATAAAAAAAGAAATAACCATATATATTTGTATTAACCTAGGCCTGTGTCACTTATTAGAAAGTTCATATTTTTATTCTGCTGTTGAAAGTAATCAGGAGCACGTCATTTTATAATTCGCAAGCAATCTAGTAACAGCTGCGCCCTGTTTGATTGACAGGCGGCGTATGTGTGTGTGCTGAACATGTGTGTGTTACGAGAATGTTCACGCTAATGCGTGCCTGAACAGTCAAATACATTTAAAAATTCCACCAAAATGCCCGTCTTGGTGAGGTATTCATGTAAACACAGAGAGTGATGTCTAAAGTGAACGTAAACAGCTTAGAAAAAAGTGGATTTGTACTAAAATGTCGGACTTGTAAGTGTAAATGTAAGCTAATAGACCTGCTGCTGTCTAGTGTGTCATTATAATAATCAAACAAACATAACAAGAAAATGAGAAAACACTCACTGCTCTTGACTGAGTAACTTTAGTAGCTTTAAAAAGTATTAATGTATTATAATCATACAGTAAAGACCAATAGTAGTTATATGTTGCATTTCATTCTAAATGTTTACTTGAATGCTTGATAGCCTACTGCTGTTAAAAATGTTTAGAGCTGTTAAAAAAGCACTAAGTTTCTTAATTTGTATTTTTTAATCTATTTCTATTCATTGCTGATTTTTAATTATTTTATTACTGACTGTTTACTAGTCTTGAATAATTACTTAAGAACTTGAAACCATTCTTCCATAATTAACAAATTAGTTAGTATTATTGTTTGTTGTGGTATTGAAGCTGGTATTGAGAATCGCCAAATGTCACTACAGACTACTGAAATTTTGGTATTGTGGTAATGTATAGCCCTTATTGTACATGGTAGATCTTGCTGCAATAACATGATGAAAAAGTAGATCTCATTCCATAGAAGTATGAGCACCCCTGCTGTAAATGATGGCGATGGAGGCTTTTCTTTATTTGACTACCATATATAACATTAAATAATTATCATATGACAATAGCCTCCTACCCAGTGCAGTTTAAATTTCTGTCGCAGAGAACTGAGTTGATTGCATAGGTACACTATTAGGTTGGGCATCGGTCGTAATTTTAGAAAAATATACAACATAAACTTTGACATGTTACTTGAGCATGTAACTTAAATGTCCTTTTTTCTCTCCGGACAAGTAACTTTTTTACTCGGACAAGTGAATGACCAATTTATTTGTCCGGAGGACAAGCACATGACAATGCTTAATGTCGAGCCCTGGCTCAAATGTATGCTCTAGTCGATTTTGTGTTTGATGACCATTTTTAATCACCAGTCAGCATGGTTTTATCTTGCCTGCCCTATATATTGGCCTATCACTACTGTATGAGAGCCTCAGAACCTATCTGAAAAAAAATTATCAGGCAAAACTTTTACAAAGGATAAATTATATTAAAGCATTGTTTTATTCTACATAACTATTTATCCACTCTATATTTTCTACCAAACAAAAGGACAGTGAAAAATAGCATGGAAAACATGCTAAAGGGAGACTAGTGGTTTCCTTTAGCATCTTGAGAAGGATGGTGCAAATTATCCTGCCAATGCACAGAATAATGCAACGCCTCAAACGGTCCTTACAGACCTTATATATTGATTATGTGCAAATGCTTTTCTTCTCTTATCCTGCAGTTTATCAATTGTCAAAGATATGTGGTAAAATAAACAATTTGTGCATCAATTTGAGAGGTATAAACCTGTATGTTCATACATTTTACAAAGATAAAGAGCTGACTTCATGAAAACATTTATGAGAATCAGTCTAAAAGGAATAGTTCACCAAAAAACATTAAAATTCTGTCATTATTTCCCTAATGTTGGTCCAAACCTGTATGTCTGTAGAACACAAAAGGTGAATTTTTGTAGAAAGTTTTTTGTTTCCATACAACAATAGTTCATAGTGACCACGTTTGTCAAGCTCCAAACAGGAAATATATAGTGTGTGTATGTATGTATGTATGTATGTATGTATGTATGTATGTATGTATGTATTAGAGCTAATAACGCGTTAACGCAATATTCCTTTAATGCCACTATTATTTTAACGTCGCTAACGCACGTCCTTATATGACCCTTTTAATAAATCATGACTGTCATGAAAGCAGATGGTGGGAGACTTTATGCTGAGACCTGTGCCAAGCATTTTATCAATAAAGCAAAGCAGGGGAACATTTAGATTGAAGTAAGTACACAAAAAACACAGTTAGATAGTGCTCATAACATGATTGCAGCGGCCATTTGAACACCTGCCATGCATGGCGCACCAGAGTTTTAGTGCTTAGAATGATACGTTTTAGAATGATAAAGTTTACTGGATAAATTGGAAAAAATCCGCTCATCTCTAAGCACGCACATTTGAAGCTCTGTTAATTCAGGTATTACACTAAATTACTTCGAATTCTGCTTGTAATATCATGTTTGTGCTTAGATTAAATGCAAGTATAATTAAGAGAAACGGTGCGCGTTTTAAGACTTTCTTTTTCTTTTACATTTTGTGCTATATCATGCAATAATACACTGACATAGGCCTAATGATTAATGTGTCATCATTATACCAGAGTCTCTCCCGCGAAATCCAAAAACAAGTAGTCAAAAAAAGAAGCATACTACAACCAGTTATAACGGTGATGTGTCTTGCTTGTCTACTACAGATTGAATCACCCCAAACGTGTGCGAGCTGTTCTTTTATATTGTTTGTTTACATGTTATCATGAATTAACTTTCCCGTTGAGTTTGTGCATGAATTTTGGGATCTACAAACCTGTTAATCAACCAATGCGCTAAAGCAGTGGTTCTCAACCCTGATCCTGGAGGCCCCCCAACACTACACATTTTGGATGTCTCCCTAATCAAACACACCTGATTTAACTTGTCAGCTCATTAGTGGAGACTCCAAGAGCTGAATTGGGTGTCAGAAAAGGGAGATATACAAAATGTGCAGTGTTGGGGAGCCTCCAGGAACAGGGTTGAGAACCACTACGCTAAGGGAAGAGTTTTAAACTGGTACGCGGGACGGGAATAACGCAGGCTGCTTTTTTACATACATCCGAATGAAGCATATTTTGACCACTCATGAGATATTGCGATTAACAACAAGAAAACATGCAGTTAATCGTGATTTTAAAATTGTAATCATTTGACAGCCCTAATATATATATATATATATATATATATATATATCTTCCCCTCTTCTGCTGCTCACAGATCTCATCCTCTATTCTGTCTGTTTGAACTGGTGCATCACGTTTGGTTATGACATGTGAGAACCAATGCCGTTTTGGCAACATACATTTCTCATGTCAGAACTTCGGTGGAGGGGAAATTTACCAATGACTAACGACTTAAATTTTGATCTGATTCTCATACAAAGCTATCATATGACTCCAGAAGACTTGGAATATAGCTCATGAGTCTTATGGATGTACTTTTATTGTCTTTTTGGGAGTTTGACAGATGTGGTCACTAATAACTGTCGTTGTATGAAAAAGCGCTGTGTGAAGATTCTTAATCAATTCTCCTTTTGTGTTCCAAGGGGGGAGACAAAAACATAAGGTTGATTTAAAAAATGACAAAAAATTTCATTCTTGGGTGAACTATTCCTTTAAGAAAATCTTCTCTGATTTCCTTTTGAGCTGATACTGGCTAGTGCCCATCAAAAGTTGTAGGTCATATTGTAATATGCTCTCAAATGAAGAGTTTCCAAGAGTCCATTTATCTGTTTCTCACTGATGCATTCACATTTTGCTCTTTTATTCTGTCTTCTACTATATTCCAACTGTTTTTTCCCACTCATTTATGATTTGTGACTTATTTCTTCTTGATTTGCTGTTGAATCATTATTCCTTTTGGTTTTCAACTGACTCGCTTTGATTTCTTCTTGCATTCCTTTGCTTTTCCACCCTCTTATTTGAAACTTTCTTCTACCTTTATCCTGTTTTCCTTTCCACTATCCCCCTGTCTCGGAAACCCTCTTCCTCTCCAGCTGGGTTTGTGAAGTCGCCAATGTCAGAGACTAAGCTCACGGGAGACGCCTTTGAGCTGTACTGCGACGTGGTCGGTAACCCAGTGCCGGAGATCCAGTGGTGGTATGCCGATATTAACCGGGCGGACTCCTTCAAGCAGCTGTGGGATGGCGCCCGCAAACGGCGAGTGTCGATCAACACGGCATACGGCGCCAATGGTGTCAGCGTGCTGGCCATCTCACGCCTCACGCTGGAGGACGCCGGAGTCTACGAGTGCCGAGCCAGCAACGACCCACGTCGCAACGACCTTCGTCAAAACCCGGCCATCACCTGGATCCGAACGCAAGCAACCATATCCGTGTTGCAGAGTGAGTGGCCTATGTACTGTAGTAACTAGATTGTGCAACATATAGTAATCTGCCACTACCCAAGAGCGTAGAAATCCCCCCGCACAAAACAATTGCTATCATTTCCAACATGATCTGATTAGTTTTTATAGGTATTCAGATGTATAGAACATGTTTTTGTATGTTTGAATGGACACTGAAACATACATCACTTATATGTATGAAGAACAAATTGTACAAATGTTGTACAAATTGTTATGAATCCTTTTTTTTCTGAATTGAACATTTTTCATCGGCCACCCAAGCAAAATTTCAGGCTGCCAAAGCAAATTTAATCAAATTCGTCTCGTGTTTGGTGGTTGATCAGTGCTTCATGTGCTTCTCATCTGTGCAACAATGGAATCTAGTAGACTAGACTATCTGTTTATTAGACTAGTGGATACAGTCAGAATAATATAACTAGTCCTATAGATAATAATAAGGTGATAGTTAAATTAAGTACCTTAAAGCACTTTTTTTTTTTTTTTTTAAAGTGTCGATTTCAAATTGGTTCCAAATGCTTGGATGATCATAGGTTGATTTTATTCTATTTATAATATATGAGTGACATTAATTATTACCATCACATTTATTTAATACAGTTAATGCACGTACTTAATTTGACAACGGTTTCATTCTGCTTTGTGCGATTTCTAAAGATTGATCAAACCACTGCACACACACCAGTAAATGAGTGTAACACGTTAATGTTACATTGTAACATCAATGATCTTTCACATATATTTTATACTTGCTTTGATAATTAAATTCCATCTGGATTTCATTAAAAATAACTTTTAAAAAAAACCCTTTCTCAGACAAAGTTCCTCCAGCATTTACTGATAAATAAGAGTCCAGCGGCGATACTCTCGTAAAGATACAAGGAATTCCAATTCTGACCAATTGTCAAAGGATTTGTAAAGATTTGTACATCCTTCAAGTTATACATATGTAAAAGGGTTTAGATGCTGTCAATACGTTGATATTGTATGTTTCAGTGTCTATCCATTGTAGCTACGAATACCCATGAATACAAATGAGATCACCTTTTGATTTCAGCTTATTTATAACGTTTTGAATTGGGACAGTATTGCATTGTTTTCTTGATTAATTCTTTATGTACTTTTATTATAGTTTTGATCTTGGTATATATCTGAATGTCACCCTTCCCTTTAGGTAGAATTTGAGCATTCACTGAATTCAAAAGTCATTTAGTCCCTTTCCTTTCCTGATGCCTTGAGCCTGTTGTTGTGGATGACCACAAACCCAGACAAATCCCTGAGTCTCTGTCTGCCTCTCCTCCTCCTCACAACTCCCTCCTCACCCCACATCGTGCCTGTTTTTGTATTTCCTGTGTTGCTTTCTGTTTCTTGTGTCCTCGAACATTTTTATTTTGGTTTTTGATATTGATATTATTTAGTGAGGGCTCTTGTCTTTTGTCGTTCTTACTTAAAGGGATAGTTCACCCACAGATGTATGTTGGGCGGTGTGTTAGACTCAGTCACCATTCACAGCATAGCATCTTTTTTCATACAATGAAAGTGAATGGTGACTGAGGCTGTCAGTCCCTTACATGCCTAATATCTCCTTTTGTGAGGAAATGACAACAGAACTTTCATTTTTGGGTGAACTATACCTTTAAGTTCTTTTTGTTTTGTTGTTTGTTTGTTTTTTTGCCATTGCGTGGGTTGTTTTATTTACTTCAAAGCCCGATATTGTGTGCCCTGTGCCGAGCATAAAGCCTAACGGCGCTTTGAAGTCATGCCATGTTCTATCTGTGCATTTTGCCCTTTGAAAAGGGTTGATGGAACAGCAAGAAGACACAAGGAAGAGGTCATTTTAGTTATATGCCCTCTACAGACAATTCCTTATCTCTGTAGCTTATACTTTTTGAAAAATGAACAACAAAAAGCAACATAACCTTATCCTGGTGAGCCATCTGTTATAAAACTGACCCGTGTGCAGTCCATGGCCAGAGTTTGACCTTGTGTCTTCTTTGCATTTACTGTTTGTCTGTGATTCAGTAATGACATTATATTCCTCCAGCTCTGCTCTATAAACATGAATCAGGGTCTGATTAATTTTGTGCGTGGCTTTGCAAACATCTTACCACCGAAGCAATGAAGATCAAGGATTACTGTCCGTCAAGAGCTGCATCTCTGAGACACTTGCTAAATTAAGCTAAACGTTTTTTTATGACAACTGCAAGTGTGAAAATATAAGAGAAATTTCAGGATGAATCCTAAATGCTCGTCTGAATGTCCTTCCTCAAAGTCCCGCAAGATATTTTGCTCTATAAATGATTATTCTTTTTGACACGAAAGAGCTAAATGAGCCGAGACCCTTTAAACTTCATATTCTGTCATTACTGACATTTAATGTTGTCATATTATATACATGTTATACAACATTTTACATGTATATAACAGGCTATACATGCTGACGATTTGGGGATAAGAATGTATAGTTTGTCAACAGGATCGTGTCCAAATTTATGGTGGTCTTTTGTTAGCTTCCCATCTGCGGTGTGCTTGTGCATAGAGGCTATCATAGACTGTAGTGAAACATGTTGTCATTAGTAGTGAAAGTAGTGCCCAAACCGATTGCCATGCTGATGTTGATATTTTCATCCTCAAAATGAGTGTTGTATCATTACGAGGTTTAACAAAATTCTCTTTACAGTTTTCTACCAACTCACCTGAAACAGTCCGATTGGCCAGTAATTGTAAGCACTGTTTTTTTGCTCACGGGCTGTACGGAGTTTCTGGGTCTGGTTCGTGGAGGAATCGCCAGTGGTGGTGCACAAGGATTAAATCCACTGATTGACCATTCACTCTTTCCTTTTAGTAGGTGTCCTCCAAATGACCTTCACATCACAGTATCTCAAGACGTCCTCGTATCTCAATCAAGACATCTGACAGATATTTTTGCTGGTGTGTATGTAGGCTGGGCGCCTCATGTTAAGATGAACACATTGAGGTGAGAGTAGGCGTTCTGACACTGGCCGATAGAAAGGGAGAGAGATAGTACTGGCAGTAGCGCTTCCCTAGGATAAAGCAAACTGCAGGAGGAGGTGTAGGGAATGCTAATTGGAATGGCTCGCGGCACACAGCTCATCCGTTGCCCCTCCCCCGAGCGGGAATGATATCTAGAGCTTTACTGTACAAGCCAATCGCTGGGTGATTATTGCACTCTCTTCTTTTTCCAACTGGGTACTCTGGTTGCTATGGTAGAGCCACGCGGTGACAGAACATGAGGGCCCAGAACACATGAGCTGACAGAGACCACCTGATTCAAATAAAGTCTTGTAGTGTAAATGTAGATCTATGTGGCAGTTAGTTTTCAATTTTTGGTAATTGTCATTATTGTTAATTATTATTCTTATTCGATTCTGAGTACTGTAGTACAATATGTTTTACTGTAAAATAGTAAACATGCTGTACTACATATAAATAGTATTCCTATACATAGTGTCAAATATTACATGGACATGTTCTTATTAGCATTATTACTATGTATGCTTCAAAATTTTGGCCATTTTTGGCCGTTTTCTGACTGAAAATTTTCATCTTGGCATTGGCAGAACATTTTGGCTTAAAATTTTAAGACAGTTTGCACATGATACAACTTTAACTAGATATAATGGAAATGCCGGCTGATGATGTTTGATATATCTCGGAAGGAAAAGAGGTAACTTATACAATTGATGATGATTGCACACCCTCGCTGTATGATATGTGAGATTCTAGAGCACAACTCGAATTCCAGGCAGACAACGTGAAGGTCGTCTCGTTGCAGTCTGTACAAGCAAACTGAGGTTAAATGCAAATGCATTTTTTAATTTTGATTCCTGGTTGTGCATGCACAGTGTTATTTGAATTGCTTATGCTTTTATTTGAAAAATTCTCAGCCAAGAATTTTCATTTCGGTTTATCACAAACTATTAAGGTTATCATTTCATTATTGATATTAAGCATTAGTAAGTAGTCCTTATATTAATTTTGTCCCATTTAGGAGTTTTTTAAAACCTTAAGGTAAGTATGTGTGTGCTTAATCAACAGTAAGGAACATGTGCTAAACTTCCTGTAGCATTTAGCCTAAAATTAATGTGATTATATTTTGTTAAATTCTGACAGTAGAAATCTTAAGTGCAAACATATGTTACACATTTTCATGTGTATGTGTTTTCAAATGTAGTCTGTATATGTCCAATTGTATACATTCCTCCAAACAAGTGCACATCAGGAAACTCAGGAAAAGGAAACGCTAAATGTCCACCAGGTCTGTATTTTTAAAAATGGTCCAGTACTTTGTCTTCATTTCAGAGCCAAGAATCAATGCTTCAGATCAGGAGATTTTGCAGCCTAAAACTGCACAGGAAGTGCCCATCACTCTACAGTGTAACCTCACCAATTCGCACAGCACGCACCAGGGAACATTCTGGATGAAGAACAAACAAGAAATTCCCAACACACGGACCGATCACAAAAACACAGAGTACAAGTGAGCGTTCACATCTACAATTTAACTTTTACTTTTTCCGTTGGGCTCACATAAGTAATATTCCAGGTTATTTTCAACTTAGATTATAGTTTACCCAAAAATTAAAATTGAATTTACTCTTTCTAATTGTTTGTTCCAAACCTGTATGACTTTCTTTCCTCCTTGAAACACAAAACCGCACTAAGAAACTGAACTGTTGGGCATATTAATTTTCAAATAGATACAGCGATTTAAAGTATTATAAAGTATAATGAGAAAAAGTATTGTGATATATGATTGTATTGGTACAGCTCTAATTCACATAGAAGTACACTTAATAATATCAAGCATTTCTGAGATGAGTATTTTACTTAAAACTTTATGGGATGCTCTGAGGAACCAGGATATTCAAGCACAAAATCTCTTTAGTAACTAGTCTTCTCTGAGTTAAGCCTCTGCAACTGAACCTCACCCCCCCAGACCTTTCAAAAACTCTCCTCAGCCAGCCAAGAATGATGTGGCGGAAGGCAATATCCTGTCACACTGCATGTCACAGGCAATAGAGAGACAGTTCCACCCAGAACAGACAGCACTGTGCCAGCAGCTCTTGCACTGTGTAACAAAGTCCCCCTTCCATGTTCCCAATGCACTGTTTTGCCAAAATATATCTTCACATAGTCGGCCGTCTGAAAATTGCATTCTGAAAATGTTTTCCTCTGATTATATCAATATCAATAATCCAATACGTTTAAATGAATATAATCAGCTACTTGATGTCAACATTAAGCAGCATTCGCAACCCATTTTATTTCTGTAATGTGACAAATTTTTATATGAAACGGGATATTCAATGAGACAAACATTGATTCTATCCATCAGGACTTAATTGGATCGTGAAAATTAGGGGTTAATAAATAAGAGGGCCTTGTGACATCACCTGAAGAGAAGTTATTTTAGAGGCGGAGCAAGTTATTTCACTTTGATAAAAGATTACAAAGATTAACTTTTTTATTTTGTTTGGAATAAATGCACAATAGAGAAATGTGTATTTAGAAGGTAAATAATCATTTTCAATGAATAGCGATTTCATGTTGACTTTAGAGTTTACAGTGAAGTTTTCATTTTTTTTCATAGGATAAATAAACCAAGGGCAGATGATTCTGGCGAATACATGTGCGTTTACACCTTTAAGTCGGCTCCAAATGCCAATGCTTCCATTGAGGTCAAAGGTAAGAAATCTTTTCCCAGCTATGCCTTACAACAGCTTTCAACCATAGTCATTCAGAACATAGTAAATTATGTTTAATGTACAATTATGTGTAGCAGGATTTTGGATAAATGAGATTTCATTGTGGGTGGAGCTACCCATCACAACCGTGCATAAGTAGAAACCAAATTACCAGCAAAATCTCCTGACGCTCATTGTTGATGATTAGGATGAAAACTCGGAAGACATGGAAGAGATTTTTATAGCTTGTTGCTTTATTGTGTCACTTCTGGTTAGGACATGGAGTGAAATTCATGAACATACCATTAGCACCACAGAAATGCTGTTACTTTACAATAGACACTTAACCCTGTGTTATAATTAGGTATTGTTTGGAGTTGTAATTAGCCTCTTTTCACCTTAAAATGAACTCACTTGAGAGACACAACTCAGGCCAGAGTAATTTGCAGGAGTAAATCCAGACAGTCACGTACAGAAGTCTCACTGTGAGCGATCCCATCTCGTTAAGAGTTGCGTTCACAAGGCGGGTGGCATAGTGACACTCGGATAGCTGCTGTCACTTATCAATCAGGGCAGCAGTCATCTGCCGTGGACTGTGCGTAATTGACACGAAAAAATGTCACAGTGCAAAAAAATCTTAATAGTCCTAAATGGTCCTTAATTTTCTTTTAGCAAAATACAATTTCTCATTTTTATATTTTGATTTTGCAGTTAATGTGATCCGGAGATGTTCTTGACAGGTTTCATGAGATTCACCCATTTTAGAGCTTCTGTCAATTTTAAGAGCAGTGGAAATAAAGCTCTTTCCATTATCTCATAGTCCTCCAATGTGCAGACGATACAAATAATGTTTAAACCAGCCAGTTTCCTGTATATTAAGTATGTTTTAATCTACACTACATCAGTGCAAGCATCCCTCACAGCCATAAACCCCCGAGACCCGACACAGTCTGAGCTTGCCTGTGTTCCTCACAGTTAAGCCAATTTGTTGGAACACTGCCGTCAAACGCACTGAGCATGCCCACACCGTTATGTCAAGGCTCTCTTTAAGCGTTACCTGGTTACGTAACGCGATGATGTCACCGTCCACTTTGGCCGGGCTTTTCAGCCCGCAGCTTGTCAGATGACAGCACACAGCTCATGTGCCACAAGCTCTGCTCCATTAGAATGGCAAGATAAAGAACCACGCACACACCCCCCACCCTTGACTTACTGTCTCTGTCCTATTTGTATCTCTTTATTTGCAAGACCTTAAGACGTCTTAAGAGCTGTTTGATTCTTTTGTATGTGTCTTTTTTAATTTATGAATCAGTGCTGCGTTTGTGTTGCTAGACAGTTTATTGATTAATATTGTATAATATTAATCACGAAAACTTGTCAGTTTCCCCCCAAATTTGGAAATGTTACTTTTTAGTTTATTTATGTAATTCACATTATTCTAAATGGTGAATATCAATATGTTTCTCATTGCTGTAATGCAGTAATCTTTATTACAGTTCAAAATTCCTTAAACAATGATTTATTTTAATTAAAATGAGCATAAAGACAGTATGTCCTGTGTAAGTTTGAAAATGTCCCATTTTGCAGCCTGTCCATCCCCCAATCGGTCATGCATTTTGCACCCCTCTCTCTCTCTCTTTCTCAGAGTCAGCAAAGCTTTATTGGCATGATTGTCACCATTAACAATGAGCCAGTTAACATGCACACCAATACACTGATAACTCCTAAAAATCATCTTATTTAAAAAAAAATCAGACAAAGCAATCTGATTTGAAATAATCTAGTTATTCTCTGCTTGGACGTCAAACCATGAAAAGGCACGTGCACAACACTTGCACACATTGGATAAGCCAGTAAGAACGGCGGTAAAGGTGTTTGCATGCAATGCGGAATCGGGGTAATGTGCAAAAATCTACCCGTGTCGATTGGTTTATTCTTACGCCGTTTATGACATTACACCAATAAAGGAAAACCGTTTAATGCGTTAACATGACCACACATGTTGTCATCTTAATAAGCATAATTGGTGTAAGAAAGGGACAATACAAAAATCAAATAGGGTGAAGTAAATAAGATACATGAAAAGAAGAGGAAAAGAGAGACACTCTATCTATCAGTCTCTCTCTCTTGTTTCACCACTCTAAGGCAACAGATGGAGGCTCGCGTGGTGGGTTGGGGAGGGATTAAGACTCTGGATTCACTCCCAGTGTCTCTGTGGCAGGACTTTATTGTCCACTATCATAATCTGCCCTGTGCATTCATGTTTCAACATTTACACTCAGAATTGTAAGTCTTTGCAATGCTTTTGTGAATATAATTTGATGTATGTGCCCGGTAAACAGATCATTCTGCTCTGGTGGTGAAATCTAATTAAATCACCTCCTTTAAATCACGTCAGGTAAAATAATACCCAGACTGCACCTTTATGTGTTTATATTTAGTAACGACCTATTAAGGAAAGATGCTGATGCGCCATCTGTTGTGTGTGTGTTATTTTTAGTGCATATATATTTCACTGTGTTACAGTACCTCTGCCTGCTCTGCATGATTTCCTGTGTCAATACTTTATATTCCATCTGTTACTGATTTCATTTGGTTTTCAGTTACAAAGGCTCTTTCCTTTCAGAGCAAAAGAGATGCCCCACAAATAGCAACGTAGAACAGCTATCAGCATCAAGACACTGTTACTGATCTCCCCCCGCATTGATCACACACTTCCGCTGCCGATCAGTATTTGAAAGCATGCCAGAGTGATAGTGTGTATGAGAGAAAGTCTCAGAGACACGCTGTGACTGAGGATAATGCCGAGTTAAGCTCCAGCTTGCTTTGACACACACACACACACACACACACTCTCTATCCTTACTAGGCACGTGCACACCATAATTAGAGCTGGTGATGTCAGCCAAGTTCCAATCCATGCCCTCTTTAACCTGCATGTTCACCATCTTTCTCTAGTGCAAAAAATTAAGGTACCACTTTACAATAATGTTGTATTCGTTAACTTTAGTTAATACATTAAGTGTCATGAACTAATAATCTTGGTTAATGTTAAATTATAAATAAATATTGTTTATTGATAGTTCATGTTAGTTCAAAATGCATTAGTTGATGTTAATATACACAACTTTTAATGCTAAAAACATGTATAGAATTACTTTGTAGAAATTAACATTAAGAAAAATTAATAAGTGGCTTAAAGGTATTGTTCATTGTTAGTTCTTGTTCACTATTGTGTTAACTAATGTTAACATGCACAGCAGCATTGTAAAGTGTTACCAAAATAATTTTCTAAATCAGTATTCTTGTCGTTTTCTTGAAAAAAATATCTAAACCCTTAGAGCAACCTAATTTGTTAATTTGTTTTCAGAGAATGTACCTTGAATTAAGTTTATTTTTCTTACCCAATTTGCAAATTTTTCTTCTTGTTTTAAGTATAAATTCAATACAAATTAAGACAGATTTATGCTTAAAACTAGAAAAAGCAATTTGCCTATGTGATAAGAAAAATAAACCTAATTCAAGATATAGTCTCTGAAAACAAGTCTCAGGTAAATGTATTTTAAGGATGTTTAGGTATGTTGACATGAAAACGAAACAAAATACTGATTAAAATTGTATTTGTTCATTCTCATTCTGCGTTAATAGCGGGGAGGGAATTACAGCAATTTTGGAGATTAGCTACAGAAGGTGCTTTGTTTGAAAATCAATGGGGTTGGGGTGTTGTCATATTTCCTAATTCTGGAGAATATTTATCTGCTGGGGCTTTCTGACATTAAGCAGTGACAGCTCTGTATTATCCAGTGAAGGGGAATGATGGTGACTCAGCACATCAGAGAGGGGAAGCCTGAATTATAACGCTCTCAGGGTTTGATTTTAATTAAGTCTATGCCATCTTGTTTCTGTCAGATCATTTCCGCTGTTTTGATCTCACAAGAGTTCTCTTACAAGCGATTAAGCACTGTTGAGATTTAAAAAATATATATATATTTTTCATCCTGGATGTGAAGCAGTCAGTGAAGCCTTAACTAAGGATCTTAAAAGATGACTTTTTGCCTTAGAAGATGACCTATCTCTTTGTAAGTAATGGACCGATACGTCGGCCAGGCTGATTAATCGGCAGATGTTTGGCCATTTTTAGATTATCAGCATCCGTCGATAACTGTACGTGATTGGCCAGATAACAGAAGTGATTATTCCACATAGTGTCTGTTTTAAAATCTGCATTCAGCTTTGTTTTTGTGGGTTTTGAATTTACATTATGTAAAATAAGTATTTATATAAATTTACAAATTTTCTGTATCTTATTAGCTATCATTAGAATGGGCATCGGCTGTTTAAATAAACCAATTTGGTCGTCCATTATTTTTTTGTCTAGTGGTTTCTTCTTTAAGTAATGCGCACACTACCTCAGGGTGCTCTGCTGTAGTGGTTAAGGCTTAAGGTTGGTAATGGGAAGGTTGCTAGTTCAATCCTCATAAGAATTAAAAATATTGTTATACTATAATTTTGAATAACTACATTTTGTTAGATCTGTTTAAAAAAAACAAATTGGCAAATTAGTTATCATATCTTTTTTTTGGTGGATTTTTCCCCTTTTTCTCCCAATTTGGAATGCCCAATTCCCAATGTGCTTTTAAGTCCTCGTGGTCGCGTAGTGATTCGCCTAAGTCCGGGTGGCGGAGGACGAATCCCATTTGCCTCCGCGTCTGAGACCGTCAACCCGCGCATCTTATCATGTGGCTTGTTGAGCACGTTGCCACAGAGATGTAGTGCGTGTGGAGGCTTCACGCCATCCACTGCGGCAGCCACGCTCAACTCACCACGCGCCCCACCAAGAACGAACCACATTATAGCGACCACGAGGAGTTTACCCCATGTGAGTCTACCCTCCCTAGCAACCGGGCCAATTTGGTTGCTTAGGAGACCTCGCTGGAGTCACTCAGCACGCCCTGGAATTCGAAGTAGCAAGCTAGCAAACTCCAGGGGTGGTAGCCAGCGTATTTTACCACTGAGTTACCCAGGCCCGAGTTATAATATCTTATATTTTGAAGTGATATTGTAATATTGCTTTTCAAGAAAATGTAGACAAAAGACAAAAATACTGGTTAAGAACATTGTTTAATACTGAACTGACAATATAATGGGAAGGTTGCTGGTTCGATCACCATAAAAAGTGAGACACGTACCATTACCATTGTGTCCTTGGGCAAGGAGGTTCAGTTGCTCCAGGGTATTGTCTTGTTAATAAATTCATAGCACTGTTCTATGGCGACATCGCCCTGATTGCGTAGCGGTAAATAAGGATTCTAATCCTGGAACAATTTACAATCTGTTCATAATGCTAGATAAGCCCAGACAGTTTACAGTAGATGCTTAACTTTCTAATTCTAGAGAATGACAGAAACCACTACAACTGGACCATATAAATTTGTGTTATAAAAATCACACAACATAACCCCCCAAAAAATAAACAGATTCAGAATGTCAAGAATAGATGAAAAGAGTTATGAATAAGGGAAAGTAAAGGGACAATTTCAAATCTCAGTGACATGAAAGCATCAATGCTGACCTAAATGAACCTTTACTCTTTCTACTCAGCTGCTCCTGAAATCACAGGCCACAAACGAAGTGAGAACAAAAAAGAAGGGGATAATGCAACGCTATACTGCAAATCGGTGGGATACCCACATCCTGTTTGGATGTGGCGTAAAAAAGTGGGCCGCGGATCTTACATCGTAAGTAACTAAAATGTAGGGTAACAAACATTATAAAAACAGCTATGATACAGATAGTATTTCAGTTTAAATGTAATCTTAAAAGTTCTTTAAAAGTGAAGTGTGTAATTTTTTTCAGTGATTTAATACTTTCTCCTCCCAGTTTAATATGCGGAGACAACTGTAAGAAAGACTTTCGTAGGTTGATCCCCTGAAAAATGTAAACACTGTGGCTTTGTGGTGCTATCAAAACATTGCTCTGTTTGTTTGTGCATCCTGACTCCCCGACAGAGCAACTCTGGGTCAACCAGTGGTTTGAGTTTTGGGCAGGACTGTCTGTTTTCGAATAATGGTGGACAAAACCATCATTAGTTTTGCAAGTCCGTGTGGTGATGCTATTGACACTGAAATTACACACTTCACCTTTAAATAAATGAGGACACAGCAGCATCACAGATAAACTCATGTGCTTCCAACATTGTGTAGGATATTGATAACAGCACTGGCCGATTTTTCATCATCAACAAAGATAATTTCACAGAGCTGAACATTACTGGCCTGGACATCAGCACAGATCCGGGCGAATACGTCTGCAACGCTTCAAACATCATCGGCTCGAAAGAGTCCATGACCATCCTGCGGGTGAGGAGTCAGCTCGCCCCGCTGTGGCCTTTTCTGGGCGTCTTAGCTGAAATCATCATTCTGGTGGTCATTATTGTGGTTTACGAAAAGCGCAAGAGGCCAGACGAGGTTCCTGATGGTAAGTAGCGCTGTGCTTTATTCATTTTTACCTAAAAGTCTCTGGCAGTATGATTTTTTGAAATGCCAATCAAGACTAGGAGCAGTTCCTTATTTTTGTATAAAAAAACACTGCAAAATATAATCAGTATATTTGTGTTGTTTTCTAAACATCCTTTACACATTTTAAATAGGTTAAATTGTGTAAGATAATTACTTCAGTTTTGGTTATGTTAATTATTATATCTGTTAAAAAAATACTATTTTTACAGCATTAGCTGAGAAATAAAATTTTTTCATATGTAAGCCAAATGGATATTATAACTGAAATATACCCAAATGAATCAGAATTTAATCAAATTGTATCAGAATCGGATCAATCAGGAAATCTATATCGATACCCAGTCCTATTTATACATTCAGAAAAAAGGTAAAGGTAATCTTTTTTTGGCAATTTTTGTAAGCATTAAATTTGGCTATATTTACAGTATGTTGAAAAGAAATGAAAACATTACTTGCCAAAGGCATCAAAATATAAGTTAACAATTTTGCTTCTCAAGTAAATGCATGTTGTTTTAAGAAAAAAACACAGTTTTTCTGAAAAAAAGATAAAAATACTTAATAAAAAAAAAAAAGATTGTGTACAGTGAACTAACAATATTATCGCGTTCTGAAGAGCTTAATGGGGCAATTGTTTAGGTAATAGATAAGAAAATGATGTAAATTGTTCTTGAAATGTTGTACTGTACCTACAAGCAAATACAACTTTGATGAAACAGCTGGGCTGGTATCTTAGAATACATTAAGCCTGTTTTGAAGATTGAAGCAGCCATCAATAATATATTTTAGAAGCAGGTTGTTAGTGGTACATTCACGGGTTGGGCTGTTAGCGTGAGGGTAGTTGCACAAGTGAATTTTCATGAGTGTTGAGTCAGATGAGGACCACTGGGAAATACTGACCTCTATGCTTGACCACGTTCAGCCGGCTTTTAATCTGAGAGTCTCTACTAGAAAGATAAATCAGAACATTAGCTGCCTCACATTTGTACACTCTTAATGAATAACTGATACTGTCATCAACTACACAGGATTCTCGTCTCAATAAGAAAACAAGAATTGTTAATATAGTTTACTGATCAGTGAACAAGATATCTTTTAACATTTAAAGGAATAATTCACCCAAAAAGGAAAAAGATTAAGTACTCATCCTCATGTTGTTCCAAACTCGTATGACTTTGTTTCTTCCGTGGAATCCAAAAGGTAAATAAAAAACAAAAGTAATAAAAAATAAAAAAATCGTGCCTGGTCTTTTCAATAATGAAAGTAAAAGGAGACTGTCTGTCGGTCTCCTGGGTTTTGTCATTGCCAAAATTTAAGTGGTTATTTACTGAGAATCATCCTGTCCACTGTAGCTCTCAAATCAAGGTGGACTTTAATGAGACACGCAACGAGACACGCAAGAACCAATGGCGTTTACTGTTAATACAACTTTTGATGTCCATTTCAGAGCTTTGATAGGGAAGATTATCAGTGAATACCAATTTAAATTTGTGTCTGTTCCTCACACAAACATCTTATGACTTCAGAGTACTGGTAATATAAATTGTATAGATGACTTTTATGGAGCTTTGCTGCTGTTTTTCTTTTTTTTTTTTTTTTGTCATTTTGGAGCTTGACAGACATTCACCTTCATGACATGGGAACAGCAGACAGTATTTTCTTAAATAGATCAACTTATGTGTTGTATAGAAGAAATAAAAAAGTCATACAGGGTTTGGTAGGACATGAGGGTGCGTAAATGATGACAGAATTTTCATTTTTAGGTGAAATATTCCTTTAAAGACTGTTTCTTTTCAGTCTCATTCTTTCACACTTTGGCCGCAAGGGAAGTGGTGAAAAGGACAGTAAATAATCCTAATAACTAGAACACAGCCAGTGAGCTAGTACTCCTAAACACGCTCCTTTCTGAACATGTTGAGGCTGTGAGTGTCACAGTCTCTGAAGGGATGCAGTCAGGCATAGCATAATGCTAATTTGACCTTTGCAGAACTGCAGAAGGGAATCGCAGAGCCAGGGGTGGTCAGTAGCTACCCTTTAAATGTGTTGCAACATTCACTAGATCCTAGTGACTGAAACAACTTATATCCTATCAATAAAACCATGCTGCTTGTTCTGTTGTTTTCTGCTAAATTATAATGGAATCTCAAGATGTATCTTTCTCATTTTATATAGTTACATTTTTAGAAATATTAATCAAATCCGACAACCACCAGTAAATGTTTGTTGGCATACAGATCTAGGACTAAACTGCATTTAATTGCCATCTATGGGATTTGTACATGCAGTGATTTAAGAATAATTGAAAAGAAGAATATGTTACAGTCAACAGTCACAACTGACCTTGAGAATACAAATGAGAAAAATTTAATAAGTTGCTCTGCCTCTGAAATGACTTTCCTTTTTGTCTGATGTCACCTAGTCCGTGCAGGCTATTGGTTAATATTAATTAATTAATTAACGTTTGATTAAGATACTCTTGTAGGTAATGTAGCCTTTCTTAAATCTTTTAAAAAAATGATGCTGGTTAACGTTAATGCAATTTAGATTTGAAAAAGAAACGTTTGCTGACCATGGGCGAACAAACCGGACAGTTTCAGGTGAAAAGTGGTTTTGCCTGTTCATACAAGAAAATACTTTCAGGGCAGTAATTCAATAAGCGCAGTGCTTTAGTGAATTAACTACAGCTACCAATATTGCTTTCCTTCCTAATAAAATAAAACATTTTTAATATATTTCAAAATGATTGTAAGGACCAGCCTGTAATTCACAACAGAATGTCTCTGCTTTCTATTTAATATAATGGTTTAATTTAATTATGGGTTAAACCTTGTTTTTTTTCTTCTCCATGTGGCATCATATTCTTTGTTGTTGGTAAGTTTGAGAACCTGCATGTCTTCAGAAATTTCAGCTTTTATTTGTTTTCTGTTCATTCAAGCTGTGATGTCCACTTGTGCTTATTTAATGGTCAAAGGAAATAAAAAAAATGTCTGGGTGTTTGCTGCAACACTTGCAACGATTCTCTACTGTTACGATTATGGTTCGTTATCGATTTTCAATAATTATTCAAAATATTTGTTTTTTGGAAATGTAATTCATTAAATGTAATTAATTATAATGTAATCAACAACAACAACAAAAACCCTTCATATAAACAAACTTGTCATTTTTGACCTAGATTCCTAATGAATAAAATGAGCACTACATAATGGTAACAGATGGAAAGAAATACAAAGAGAGAGAGTTTGTTTTAATTACCATCTCAGATTTGACTGAAATTCAGAAGTACTAAACTTAAACCAAACTTCCCACTGTTGCAGCTTTAACCATAAAATTCTCAAATATGCCTGTCTGTTTGTTTTGCTTCTTTGGATAAATCCCTGAATGGCCTCTACAGACCCTGTATAACAGAATAATCGCATGCAAAACATAATTAAGGAGAAAAACTTCCTCACAACGTGCATGAACACCATGTTCTGTTTTGTGGTTTGAGACGGATTTGTTCCCAGGAGAGCGGGTGTAGGGAAGGGTGGGGTAGATTAAGGTAGATTATATCTGCCCACAGTCTTATCAACAGAATCAGAAATGGTAACGTAATGCAATGATGCACATTACAGCTGAAATCCACGTGCCAGGATGTTATATTTTCACCAGCGCTGTCCTTTACTCCTCTAGTGGTTTGGAATCTGTGAGCTGATAAACTGACATGAGTGATTTACTGAATTATTTAAGTGAATTTCTGCTTGACGCAGTTCACACTGATAGCAATTTTTTTTGGATGCTGCCTTGTCACCATGTTGTTTGCTGTTTATGGGCATTCCTGATCACAGAAATCTGATCACAAATGTGATGTATTACTGGTAAAATAAGGTTTTGACAAGGAAGGTTTTCTTGCTGCAAAAAAGAACATTCTGAATGGGAAAGCGTTTGTACACAAATTGCAGTGTATAATGCATCATATCATAAATTAGATCAATGACTATTATTGCATGCATCAAACTCTTGAAATGCAGATATTTTCTAATGGTTTATCTAGCTCATTTGCATAAAGGTAAACAACTCTGCATCACATCACCAATGGTCATTCATGACACACTCAAATCGCTAACTTTCAATGAAAATTAATCACTAGAAAAAAGAAAGATGCAGCACAAAGAATAGAAAAGAACGCTTGTTTGGAGAAACGTGTTTCTTTTAATTTTGACACAGCATCTAAAAAGGTGGCGTAGCTGTGCGAGATACTAAGAAAAACAAAACAAAAAAAACAGCGTGACATGGCACAATGGTCAAATACATCAGTCTGGTGCATGTTTACATAGAAAAACAATTGAAAAACAGACATACGGGAAAAACGCGTTCTGTGTGAACAATCCCTTGTGGTTATTTTGTCACTGCAAATCGCCTGTCAGTGTGACTGGCCCATCACACTTGGGTGCCTGACTCATAAAAATTGATCATATTTGCACAGGAAGCACATTTGTTTTGGTCTGTCATATGTAGTGAACTGAAAGATTTTTGTGCTGTTGTTTTTGAATGGGCAAGGATTTTTAGACTGATTTATAATCAGAAAAGGAGAACTAGTATGTGCCGAAGAGTCATATTGTTCTACAGTATGTCAAACCTTCATAATCTGCTTTGTGTTCAATACTGTGGAACGCTGCTGCCTGTGGCCGCATGTGCTGTTATACATTCATACACTAACCAAAACTGTCCATTTGTCTTTGGAAAGAGCCATGCTTCTGTTCTTCAATGACCTCTAGTGACCTTCCTACACTCTTATGTCAACCACAACTTACTGTCCAAAAATCTGAAGACAATGTTAATGGTTGTTTTGCAGTTTTTGATCTATTTGCAGAGTAAAACTATGCAGGACTCACACAACTACTGGCCAATTAATTTCCTTGACTATTCTTATTGTTTGTGATTACTAGACAGTGATTTTTACCAAGTTTGAGCTGATTAAATTCTTTAAAGCCAAGTATAACTACAAAATGTGTTTAATTTAATCATTTGAATGACTCTTCCAGGCTTGGAAATCAGTCTTAAAATTGCCTGATATTTTGAGGTTTCCATGTCTGTGGGAATCCCAATTTTATTTTTAGTGGAGGTGGTTTTCCCTATGAAATATCTAACATTTATAACCTTTCTATTTGCATCCCAACTGTGACATTATGAGCCAAGACAGAAAGAATCTAACCATTTAAGCTTGCTAGTCTTACAAACCAAATGCATTTCTAATTTATTCAGAAAATGCATTTGATTGCTGTTGCATCTAACAGTAACCATTTAATGTGAATTAACTGTCTATAATCCTATTTCATGTTACATGAACTTTACAGAACTATTTCATTACAAAAAAGATTCAGTGCAAATATTAGTGTTATGGTTTAATATGAAGTCTTTTTTTTTTTTTTTGCGTCAACCCTGTTGAAGATGATGAACCAGTTGCACCAATGTAAGAACTCCAACTCTTATTTGTAATAATAGAAAAAAGTTTATTAAAACTTATCTGTGATTCATTTGTTATGATGGTTAAAATGGTTTATTAATTGTGAAGTTTAAATCTTTGTCCTTTAGAAAAACAAACTCTACAAACAACCACAAAGACAAAAATGTACGACAGCGGAATACCAACTGAGACGGCGGACCAACGTACTACAGAAGAATGCTGAAGGTTTAGAAATTAAGATTAATAATTTATATTTCAATATGGATTCTGTCCAACCATGTGTCTTAAAGCTACAGTGGAGTTACAAATGAAACAACATACAAACATCCATAAAAAAAAAAAAAAGCAAAAAAAAAAAAAAAATTCACCAAGTCCTTCCTTATTTCCAGATGACCAACTGCATATCCCGACTGTACAGATGTATACAAGGAGAGGAGACGCTCATGGCGATTTTCAGTGACGCATATCCTGCCTCATGAGGTGAAGAAAACAACAAACAACAACAGCATTACACTGGCAGAAATGAACAGTAAAGTCTGTCTGTCTTTAAGTATGCCTTATTCAGGCTAAGGATCTGTGCGAATGTGTGGACATTGACCAAATCATTCTAAAGGTGACAAGGATTTTTTCCCCATGTGCTGTTAACTTTGCGTTTTGTTTTTTTATCATGCCCTCCTGCTGCACTGAATCGTTTTCATATCTACATGTTGTCTCGAATGCATGCAATAACATAATCGATAGATTCAAATATCGTTTTTCTATTGTTACTTATTACTTTAAGTGGTGTTGCATCCAAATGAATAACCTGTGTGTGTGTGTGTGTGTGTGTGTGTGTGTGTGTGTGTGTGTGTGTGTGTGTGTGTGTGTGTGAGGAAGTATGTCAGCATATCAGCGTGTGTGTGTTTTTAAAGAAATTTAAATGGATATAAAAAAAAAAAGTAATTGAGAACTTTGTACAGTTTATCATCCAATAAAACAATACTAAAAGGAGGTGTTTTGTCTTAAACTAGAATGCAAGAACCTTGCAGAGCAGTATTTAATCAAAAAGAGCTGATATTGTATTAAATGACTAAATGAAATGAATACATGTAACATTTATTTTCTAGAGTTCTTTAGACGTCTTGTACATTGTGGTGCTGTAAATGTTCAAATATTATGATAGCATCTGTAAAAAGAAAAAAACTATATCTTTTTTTTAAACTTCAATGTCTTTCATGTTTCTTTTTAGAGAAAAGTTAATTCTTGTACAGCATGGCTATAATCCTATGCAATATGTATTCATATAGACCTACTGGCAATTGTAAGGTGGGGCAGGTTTGTTTAATTTCAGAGAGTAATAAAAAAAAAGCTTTAATAGGACAGGAACAATAGGGGTGATTTGGATTTTAAATGCACTGCTGTAGTTGCATGTCAACTCTTGATCAATACCATGAATATCACAATGACAAAGGACCAACATTCAAGGAAGGAAGTGGGTGGAGCTAAAGCCATTACAAACTATGTGAAAACAATTGTTTCCTTTTTCAGAATAAAGGTTCCAAAATATATTGGTGTTTCTGTGTTGTTTTGAATGAACGGCTGGTGTGAGCTTTGACATGAGAGATGTTCCGAACTGTATACAAATTGACCCTATGCTAAGCCCCGCCTTAAAAATATTAAATACTGTCCAGTTCTACCTTAGCTACTTTTGCCGTCCGCCATATTATTAGAAAATAATTTGGTCTTTTCTAATGTACGCCTATGTAAGACCTGTGTCTTTGGATAGTTTTAAAGAGAATTCAAAATTTAATAAATCTTGAGAAGTGCATGTTATGGATTAAACTATCCATCAGCCCTCATTCTCTAATAAATATGTTTAACATCAGTAAAAACACCAACATTTGCTTCAAGTAAATTAAATGGTTAGTTCAGCCAAAAGAATCTGCCATTTATTTATTCACCCTCATGTAGTTCCAATTCCATATGACTGTCTTTCTTCTTGGAACACATAAGGAGAAGTAAGGCAGAATTTTAAAGACTGACAGCATCAGACAGTCACCATTCACTTTCATGGGAAAAGATGCAATGAAAGTGAATGGCTATTGAGACAGTCTCTTACATTCTGCATAACATCTCTTTTTGTGTTCCATGGAAGAAAGAAAGTCACACGAGAACAACATGAGGATGTTATAAGTTACGGTAGTATAACCAACAGTTCTGTTCCCTTTAATAATATAAGTTGTAATCACTATAAAATGATTTCTTATATCAGTTGGCTGCGATTGCATTAATTCTGAATTGCAGTCTCCAGAGTTTTTAATCACGTTACTGCATATTTTAAACATTTCTGTAAAGAAAATCGCAAATGAAAGAAGATGCTTTGCAATGTTACACTTCATTCCAGCCCACTTAGAATAATATCAATTGAGCACATTGTACCAAAAATCACACTGTTCATTGAGATCTCAAATTCAATCTTATGGGACGTTCTGTATAGAAAGGAGGCAGGGCTTAGCAAAGGATCAGTTATGCCATTTCAAACATCTATCGAGGAATCAGCATGGGTGTAATTATGGATTTTGCAAGCCCTGCTCTTCCTCAGTCCTGGATTAGCTCCTTTAGCTTGTTTTCCACTTCCTCAACGAAAGCAGGAAAGCCAGAATCAAGCAGACAGAGGCGCAATAGAGCCTCCAGGTCTCCAGGGGGCAGCATGGACTGATGATACGCCATCGGCAGGGACAGCTCGTGCTCACCCAGGAAGTGCTGAGGAGGAGGAGGGGTATATATAATGTGCATGAAAAAGTCAGTGTGCACTTCATGGATGCCATCTCAGGGGTCAAATTAGACCACCGCTGATTACAGCATCTAATTGAGTGACTTGACACAACAGCACACAAATGCAGTGATCACGATCATTTCAGCAGCCTTCAAATCAATCACAATACAGTGGTACCTGAGAAAGGTGTTTGATTGACAATGATCCCATGGCAACAGCAGGGGCTGCCCGTGCAGCATCTTCAGAGGCCTGAAGAGGGAACACAGAAATAGATCCATTCATTATAGTCTCAGGACTCACAAGGAGGACCTCAAAAGCCGATCAATATCCTCAATACTAATTGAATGTCCTCATCCCCACGCAATCTCTTTCATCCCTGCTGCAGGGTGCCGCTGTCACTAACCATATTTTACAAAGAGACTTCCCTTTGTGCTTATGCATTCACTATATTTAGCGCCTAAAGTCTGTGTATTTACATTTCAGATTCACAAATAAGAACAGTTGAACTGAGGATGGGATTATTTCATTCTCATCTCCAATTTAGTGTCATTATGTTGCAATGCCGCCCCCTAGTGGCCAAAACGTTCAAATGCAGAGCCATATTTGCACGAAACATGACATAAAAAAACATTTATTCTCTTAATATACATTCCTGTACTAACTGTGCACAATTCATCAGTGCACATCATTCAGAAGAATAAAATGTTGTGTTTTCATTATTTTTTCATTATAATCTAAAATATCTCTGATTCATTAAATGACTTAAATTTTCTATTGATGTAACCAAGGCTGTGTGGGTGGGGAGAAAAATTAACCAATAAAATCATTGCACACTTTTCACAAACCTGCCCCGCATTATTTTCAATGGATATTCTCACTTGGAAATGTTACATAACGTACAGAAAATTCATCATAATTCATCGTTATCCCAGGCAGTGATTTCCTACATATAGTAGCTGTGCTTGTCTCATGTCTCGTATCACTCCATGCTCCCCTCTTACACAATAAAATCAACTCAAGTCAATGTTCCATGTCCATTCATTTATTCTGGTAAGTAGCCTTGTATGTAATAAGGAGGATACTGTACATTTAGGTGATTATCATCACAAAATAAGACTGGGTTTGTTTTGCAATGACCGTACGTTATCCTTTACGTTTCTCACAGGTAATAGAGCATTTCCCACCTGCTGCTGTTGTTTAGAGGTTCCAGGTTCTGCAGAATTGGTTGGAGCAGCAGAGGCTGATGTAGCAGCAGGGGAAGGTGTTACCGTGTGCTCCTGCACAGGTACATAAATCTGCAACCTCTCTACTACTTTACTGCAAAAACCTGTGGCTTCAGCCCGACTGCTCCCATCAAACTGCAGTCTGATCAGACGGTTCTCTCCCTTCCAGACAAAACAGAAAAAACAAAAACATCTCTGTGACCTGATTGCATTTTTCAGCTCTGTTATGTTTCCATATCACTCATTACCCAAGTGACTCTGCAAACACTTGAATGGAAATGTAAGAAATTCAGCTGGCATTCCACACTAAAACAAACATGCTTACCATTTTAACTAAAAAAGAAGCGCAAAACCACATTTCTGCTTTGCATTACGAACGTTGCATATACTCACTGAGCACTTTATTAGGAACACCTGTACACCTACAGTACTTATTCATGCAATTATCTAATCAGCCAATTGTGTAGCAACAGTGCAATGCATAAAATCATGCAGATACAGGTCAGGGCTTCAGTTGATATTCACATCAACCATCAGAATGGGGAAAAAAATTTTGTCTCAGTGATTCCGACCATGGCATGATTGTCGGTGCCAGACGGGCTGGTTTGAGTATTTCTGTAACTTCTGATATCCTGGGATTTTCACGCAAAACAGTCTCTAGAATTTACTCAGAATGGTGCCAAAAACAAAAAACATCCAGTGAGCGGCAGTTCTGTGGACGGAAACACCTTGTTGATGAGAGAGGTCAGCGGAGAATGGCCAGACTGGTTCAAGCTGACAGAAAGGCTAAACACTGTATAATTGTAGTGGGAAGAACAGCATCTCAGAATGCACAACACATCAAACCTTGAGGCGGATGGTCTACAACAGCAGACAGCAACCATGTTGGGCACTTTATTAGGACCATAGTGTTCCTAATAAAGTACTAAGTGAGCGTAGATTGTTTGCAACCATATCAAAGCTATATTAGGGATTGTTGTTGTTTTCAAGAAATTCATCAGTATTCATTAAGTAACGAATTGTTCAAAAAGACATGTTGGAGAAGAGATAATTAGCTTAATTAGCAAGGCACAGAGTTTGTCTTTGAGCTGTAAGTTCGAGGTCACTTGTAAGCAGTTATTTTTTTACATTTGCATATTAAAATTGTTTATTGCTTTCAAGGACAAGGAGGTGGAGTCTGCCTCCAGGACAACATACACAAATCACATCCCGTTGACTTCCTTTTGTGTCTGATAGTTGTTCAACTACAGATAAATCTGTAGAAACAATGTTTCATTCTTTGAAAATAGAAAAAGTGCTGTTACTCACCTTTACTGTAATGTTGAACAGCAGACTGTCTGTTTTGTGCTGAATTTTCAAAAAGCTTTGTGCATTGAGTAGAGAAAAGCCCTCCTACAGGAGGAAACAGGATCACACATTATGATGATCTGTCAGGGACTCATTTACACTAATAGGATTGTAGCAAGCAGAAAGCACATAATGTCAAAACACAAAGGCTTTCCGCCATGCTCCTCCACCGGTGTGTTTCTAATGCTGAATATAAGTGTGATGTCAATTGGTGATATATTAAAATGCAAAAGTAACTGCATTTATTTGACAAATTTTACATAATAAACTAGATTAAGAGTGGTGCTTGCCTCTGCAAAAGTCGTCTTAGCAAGCAACATTAATGAACAAAAACAAGCTCATCTGTAATTCAATGAGTGTGTAACTAAACTAGTATTGTCATTATTATTCTTGTACTTCAGACCAGGCATTTCCCAAACATTAGGGAATAGGTAATTTATTTCTGGCTGCTATTACACGACCTTGTCAGAAGGGGGATCTATTAACACAACAACCTCAGTGTCTCTACCCAAACCACTGCTCTATATCGGGAACAATATCAACAAATAGATGTAGTTCAACTACTGCTATTACTACTACTACTATTAGGTCTACTGAAGTGTTTTTTATTTAAGTTTTACATGTGAATCTTACAGGGAACAATTCATTTGCACATTTCCCCCTCATTTCTTTAAAGTTTAGAGTTAGAATTATTTCTTGTGATTTATCATAACACTCACATTACCCTGAGCCATTTTCTAGTACTGTAGCAGTAACGAAAAATGTCACGATTTTACCAGAACTCTGCTTTCTATTGGATATATTACGTAAACATTTCATCTTTCAACCTCAAAAGATTCTAAACTGATTTTTCCTGCACAGATCTTCAAAGATGATATGAATGAAATGATTATCTTTACATCTAAAATATCATATTAGTATTGCACGGCATTATTCTCTGCACTTGCTTGTTTGTTGTGCAAGTAAAGAATTCACTGTTTATTCCCTTGACTCAAAAAACTGTTAGTTTTCTCTTTTTAAATAAACGGGGGGGAAACGCTTATAGACACATATTCATGACTGAATACTGGTCTCTGCTCTCAAAATCACCCATGGGCATGCTGACTCGTTTGGCTCTACGGTTCTGCATAAAACTTGAAATGTGGCTCATTCTCCAAAAGTAGCACCGCAGCACATCATGAAGAGACAGTTGTGTGACTATTGTGTCCACGAGTCCAAGATTGGGGCTTATTGTTGGGAGATTTCAGAGGCACTCAGCCTGGCATTACTCTTGGTCTGGCAATCCCAAAGGGAAAGCAACAGGCCCAGTGGGAGAGGAAGGGGATTACGTTGTTCTTTCAGCGGCTGAAAAGAAATACGGTCAAGTCCTTATGATGGGCTCAGTGGATGGCCTGCACTCAGATGGGAGGAAGAGTGTTAAGGGTTTAAAGAGTGCCATAAACCATAAACAAAAATTGTGTTATTGGTTGCCAAACATGGCCTGTATGTTTATATAATCTTACCAAGACTTCATGGCCTTGAGATACAAGCAGATGACCAGAGCCCAAAATATTCAACTCCAGCTGGCCAGACTTTTCACAGGACTCAAAAATCTGAAAGAAACATAAAATAAGCTATGTTTGCTTTTAATTTCTACTTTTACTATTTTCTATGATAATTATTTTAAGCAGTAGTATATATTTTTCACTTTATCACATTTTGATTTGTTCGTCAGTAGTGGATGGACTTAAAATGTCAACCCTGTTACCATGATTTTGTAAAGTAAACAATTGATAATTTAAAACAATTAGGCTAACGTCTCTTTTTTTAAGACACACCTAGTCCATGATGACCTTGAGCACAAGGCCTTGTGGTTTTTACTTGCTTGTTTTTATTATTGGGGGATTTGATTATTTGATCAATTAGACTGATCTTGTTTTAGAAACAACACTGCATAAGATATTTATGTTTTTCAGAGAATGTATTTTTAACATGTGTATTTTGTCTTACTGTACTGGCAGAGTTTTTATAGTAAAAACAAATGAACCATCTACCAGTGCTGAAGAAGTAATCCAAAGTATTTAGAATACGTTACTGACCTTGAGTAATCTAACGGAATACGTTACAAATTACATTTTAAGCATGTATTCTGTAATCTGTAGTGGAATACATTTCAAAAGTAACCCTCCCAACCCTGCTGCTAGAAATAGGCACCCCTTCATTGAATGAATCAACAAATATTTCACTTAAAAACAACAAATCTAACAAATTTTAAAATATTTAGCTTATAAAACGAAATTTGTGGCCAGCACGCGCTTCCCGCCCGCCTCACCTTCCACGCGGAGCCGTTCCCTGAGGCTTTAGATTTTGTTTTGGGAATAAAACGACCGTAGCGTTTTAGCTTCCAAACGTGGTTTGAAATGGTCACGGCTTTCGAAGTTTCTGTATCTAAGCTCTGTCTTTCCATTTTCGCTTTTACTACTTTTTTTTTTTTGTGTGTGTGTGAGTAAATTTCGAGAGTAAAACCGTGAAATAAAGGCGAACTGGGCGTATCCGGAGGGAGGGGCGTTGCGTTGGTTTGTATGTGTGCGCACTGCGCATGCGTCATTGTCTATCGTAAATACAGTTATTCATCTAATCATTTTCGGTTCGTCACCTCTAGAAAATTAAAATAATGTGCCAGTAATATTAGGAAAACGTCAGCATCTATATTATATACACAAAGTTGGGTAACAGCAGACTTGTATACGGATTTAATTACAATTTGCACAATTAGGAAACTAGGCTACATGACTTGTGAAAGCTACAGGTGATTTAGCTTGTACCTAACAACAAGTCTTAAGAATCTAGATGGAAAAGTACAATATTTTCCTCAGTGTTATTTGCAGTTAGAATATGCCCAGACATTGTAATTTGCATTGATAAATCCAACTATAAATTGCTGTTGAGTTTTATGCGTACAATATCCAATGAAATGTGAATATTGTGGATACTGCGAGGAAAATCGCGTAAAGGGTTAGTCTGGGACCTGAGTGGGTGGGTGGGCCGAGCTTCCTCTGCCGTTTTCGCTTCTATGGCAACACGATATAGATCAGCATCGCCATGAATATTCACGGGATAAGAAAGGCTCGGGACGGCGGAAGGCGGTGATGTCAGCGGTGCCCGGCGGCAGCTGATGATGTGGGGTACATGCATGATCGCGGTGATTTGCGAGTGATTGACAGCCGAAAGGGACCTGAAGGTATAGGCTTGGGTCCATGACCTCCGCGCCTCTCCATTCGACTGCACCTCCCTCACATGTGATGCTGATGAGGCTCCAGTCTGCGCTTCCCACTGACTTTAATCCACACACAGAGCAACACAGTGCCTTGGAACTGGAGTGTTGTGGTGAGACGGGAACCACTGGATCTGTGTGAGGGGGGCAAATTTGGACAGTCAGGTAGCCTAATGGTCGGTGTGATGCCGTGGCATGTTTTTGAGCGAAAGACAGGTGGGGTTTGATATCACCTCCAGACTGTTCGCATTCGGACACAGATTCAGAGGGGGTTGTGGCAATAATCGCACCAATAACATCACCAAATCTGGATTCATTTGTCATTGAATTGATCGCGCCACCGTTTCAATGTCATAATGGACAGGTTGCATTCTTCCATGCGTAAAAGGCTCTACAGTTTGCCACAGCACATCGGACAGAAAGCTTCGATCATGGGTGAAGCTGAAGACACCGACAAGGACACCCGGAGGAAGAGCATCAGGATGAAGCACCTGCCGTCGCCGACCTCCGGGGGGGCGAGCTGCAAAGGGGAGACCAAAAGCGGAGAGTCCTTGATCATGGAGACGGACATCGGAAGACCTCTGAAAACCAGTTCCAACGGGGACTGCCGGAGGTTCCGCGGCAGCCTTTCGTCCATCACTAGTCGGCACGTCCATGACTCGGATGCAGCGGAGGAGAGGCGTCTGATCACGGATGGAGAAGTCACCCCGAGCGAGGAGAGCCCCCCTGGAGCGGCGGGTGGCGGCGCGGAGCCCGGGGCGCAAGGCGGCGCCTGCGATGATGCCCCCGGTGCGAGCCAGCAACAGGGCAACCCCGATCAGCAGGCTGGATTTATAAAGCTGGAGGGCATCGAGGAGATCTTACCAGACGATGAGAGATATTACCAAGCCGGCTTCATGCACAGGCAGTTCGGGGCGATGCTTCAGCCAGGGGTCAACAAGTTTTCCCTGAGGATGTTTGGGAGCGAGAAGGCGGTGGAACGGGAGCAAGCACGGGTCAAATCCGCTGGGTTCTGGATTATTCACCCCTACAGTGATTTCAGGTAAGACAACGTCCATGTGCCCCTCTAAAATACTGCTTATTTTACACCTGGACTAATCAATGTGTGGGAAAAATAATCTAATGATAGACTGACCAAAAAAAGAATATTGAGCATTGTTTTCCATTAAATATAAGAGTTATTCTATTGTATAATGTGATACCAAATGTAGATTATTTCAAATCTCCAATATTTTAATGCGTGTTGTGGGGAAAAAAACAACAACTTTAAAATAAGGTTAATATCATGATGGATATTTGGGGTCAAAGAAGTGCATTTTATGTGTCATGATTTATATTTTGTCATTGTCTTAATCACGTCACTGTTAAAATGCATGCAGCTTTTTTATAATCGTTTTATTACATGCTTAACTCCATAAAGTATCAGGTTTATCAATTTGATCAACCCAACAGTTTTCTAAAAGCAAACGCCTCTGACAAACAGTAAGCCAAAGGGCAATTACAAGTGAAAAAAAGCAAAACAAAACTTCAGGTAAATTTTAATATTATTGTTTTTCTGTATCTTTTTGCTTCTTTGTTTTGTTTGTATTTTACAGCCACCATCTCTCATAGCTGACAGTGGAAGTGCATTAGCTGCTTAAATTTTACATGAAATCCAGAAACTCTCTCTTTATTAAGAGGTGTCCTTGGGGATGACATTGACTGTATAGATTTGATATGTTCTGCTTGTACAAGTAGATTTGTATATACACATAGGTTTGTGAACATTTGATTTTAAACACAAATATTTTTTGCTATGCAAATTCAAAGATTGTCTTATCTTTTTTTTATGATTCTCAAGCAAATTATGAAAAAGCAATTACGGTTGTTTCGGCTAAATGCATATTGACTAGAGCTGACTGCCATGGGTGATTGTGTTAAATTTACAAACCATTTACATTCATAAATCAGTTGGCTAACATGTGAGAGACAGAGTGCAGGGTTAACAACTATCCCAACCCCCTCCGGAGAGATGATGCTGTTTGCCTTGTTTACTTATTGATTCTAAGAATATGCTTTTATTATCCTCGACATTATGAGATTGTAACTGTGTTGTTGGAGGATATGAAAGGTAGTGTGGGAAGAGACTGATATAATAAGAGGCTGTTTCATCCTGGGTTGCTACGTGTGTGTGTGTGTGTGTGTGTGCAGAGAGAGGACGTTTATTCTTTTCTTGACAACAAAGTATCCAGTAGACCCTGTATGTTGGTGTTTTCAACTTTGTAAGGGGTTGAGATGATGCATTATTCCACATTTCACTCAAATATTTCGCTAAATATTCTGAGAGACTGTTTTAAAGGGATAGTTCACCCCAAAAAGGACAATTATTTCGTCATTTACTAACCTAATGCCATGACTTATGCCATGTATATGACTTTCTTTATTCTGCAGAACACAAATGAAGATTTTTAGAAGAAGATTTCAGCTCTGTAGGTCTTCACAATGCAAGTGAATGGGTACCAACATTTTGTAGTTTCAAAAAGCACAAAAGGCAGCATAAAAGTAATCCATAAGACTCCAGCGGTTAAATCCGTATCTTCAGAAACAATATGATAAGTGTGGGTGAGAAACAGGTCAATATTTAAGTCCTTTTTTACTATAAATTCTCCTCCATGCCCAGTAGGTGGCGATATGCACAAAGAATGTGAATCGCCAAAAGCAAAAGAAGAAGAATGTCAAAGTGAAAGTAGAGATTGATAGTAAAAAAAGGACTTAAATATGGATCTATTTTTCACTAACACTTATCAAGATATGGATTTAACCACTGGAGTCATACGCTGCCTTTATGTGCTTTTGGAGCCTCAAAGTTTTGGTACCCATTCACTTTGTATGGACAACAGAGCTGAAATATTTTTCTACAAATCTTCATTTGTGTTCAGCAGAAGAAAGAAAGTCATACACATATGGGATGGCATGAGGGTAAGGAAATGATGATAGACTTTTTATTTTTGGGTGAACTATTTCTTTAAAGGATGGCATTAAGCCACAATAATTCGCTGCAACTACAATATTGTGAGAACACCCAAAAAGATTGACAGGCAGAAACATCAAAGACCGTGGCCGGCGGACACATTTTTGTTTGCTGTTTACAGAGTTTAGTACTGTCACAGAGACAGGTCAGATATCTCACAACACATTTCAGTGAAATCTTTCAGGGAGTACAACATTTTTTGGCATACTTTTCCATGAAAACATCGCTTACAGCACCTTTAAAATAAAAATTCTGTTTTTTATGCACTCACACTCGTGTGTATTTTCAATGGGACACAAAAGGAGAAATTTTGTAGATCTTTACACAGATCTTTTCCATACAACAACAGTTCAATGTGACCACATCTGCCAAGCTCTAAAAAGGACGATAAAACACTTTAAATATAATCCAGACAATGTATGCATTATATTCCAAGTCTTCTGAAGACATACATTACCTTTATGTGTGGAACAGACCAAAAATATAATTTGTTCAGATTTAAAAATTGTGCCTCAAAACATCACAGCAGGTTTGAAGTTTATTGAAGCCAAAACACCATTGGTTCTAATCTTTGTTATCAGTGCATTGCTTAAGAAGACTTGGAATATAGTGCACAAGTTGTATTCACTACCTTTATGGTTCTTTTGGTTCTTTTTGGAGCATGACAGATATGTTGAGTGCAATCCAATTACAAATGACTGCAATATAATAACATTTTAGTCCAAAAAGTAGTGTAATTCATTATATTTTAAATGATTGTAATCAGATTACTGTTACTGACTTTAATTTAATTACATTTAAGTGCATTATAGGGTTATTCTTATTTCAAATATATTATTTATGTAGAATACATAAATTATTGCCCCGTAACGAGTCATTGTGAAGGAAAAATGTGAGGTACTGAGTGTATGACTTGTGTATAACATTATTTGAATTTGTTTTAGAAAGTAACTTAAAAGTAAAGAAATTAGTAATTTGATTACTTTTTCAATGAAGTGATTAGTAAAGCAATATGAGAAATAATTTGTAATTTGTAGTGGATTACTTTTTTAAAGGTATTAACCCAACACTGATGACAAACATGGTCAATATAAAATGTCCTTGCATGGACCAGAACTTTCTGAAGATTCTTCAAAATTCTCCTTTGGTGTTCAGTGGAAAAAAGGTTTTGAATGACATAAAGGTGAGTAAAAAATGGCAGAATGTTTATTTTTGGGGGAATTAGGCTATTCCTTTAAACATCTTGGATTACAGATCTCTTAGTCATGCTGGTATTCTCGAGACCCAACACATTGTTGCTGTGGAACAGATAAAGTAATAGTATCTGAGTTTCACTCCCTCTGAACACAATAGAGTGAATTTCCAGCACTGATTACAGGCCTAATCTCCTCCCGCATATACCTCTGTAATTACCACTACAAGGT
Organism: Myxocyprinus asiaticus; assembly: GCF_019703515.2. NCBI lineage: Eukaryota > Metazoa > Chordata > Actinopteri > Cypriniformes > Catostomidae > Myxocyprinus > Myxocyprinus asiaticus. Next base: position 9,551,150 of record NC_059361.1, read on the forward strand.
CGCACACCACAACACACATTATAGAGGATAAAGGACAGCACAACATGATTCATTGACCCAATACATTCTATAGCTCTATTCCAAAACCTAGTGAGCTCCCTTGCAGTCTCCTGCCGACATGTCACAAAACTGTGTATGATCTCACAAGACTGCAGTACAGTATATTCCAATATACTGTGTCATGTTAGCATGTTTCTAAGATAATGACACGCAACAGATAGCAAGTGTGATATTGCTTTTATACAATATGATACAGTTAACCAAGAAGTTAATATTGGGTAACTTAAATTTGCATAATATGGTCAGTCATTTTGTTTATTTTTGCTCCACCAAAAAAATAATTCATAGTGCATCCTGGGATTGCTGTAACTGTGAAGGATCTAAGTTATGCTGCTTTAGAATTAGCCCAGACTGATTTTATAATGCAGCATAAAGTTGATGCCTAACTTTTGGAAAAACCTTTATGTTGGGAGTGCACCTATGATGCCTAAAAACGCACTCTAGGTAGGCAGATCACTAGGTTTTGTAACAGAGATTATCTGGTACCTTCTTCTAGTCTATGACATCATTCCATTCTTTACACCATACACTTACCCTCACTTCCAAAATCCTCTTCTGTGCAGAGTGTCATCAACCATATATTTATCTTGTCATGCTCTTAAAAGACTTGAGTTGCTGTATCTGTTTCAGAGTCATTGAGCAGAGAGAGATTTGCCCCAGCCACCTCTTATAACTGGCCTTTGTAGAAAGTGGCTTTAAAAAAAGACTAATAATGGAAGTTTTTTATATTTAAATTTTTGTCAGGGTGGCTTATGTCTGCTGTTGCATAATGGCCATGTAATTAGTGTTTTACCATATGCATAAAAATGAACCTCTGTTTCAGCTGCACTTAAACCCAGTGTGTCCGTGATTATGGAACCGGCAATTAAAATCCTCCATGTCTCCATCTATCCGTATGCACAGAATTATCTGTATCACTGTAATTTAGTCATTTGATGGATGCCTTCAACCTTCCACAGGTCACAGGCAGCAGATCAGCACAGATCAGATACTCTCTGGCTATAATGAGTGAGATCCACTACACACAGTGCGCTCTCTTGCACATACTTTATAAGAGACACAGCAGTAATTGAAATGTCAGAGAGCAGTGCATCTAAGCTGTGAGCTGCAGATTTTTGAATTGACTTATAGAAAGTGGTTCCAATAGTCCCAGTGAAGCACCTATGGGTCCAGATGCCACTTTTGTGGTAACAAGTTCATACAGTAACTAGGTGAATTTCACGAAACCTGTCAAGAAAACATCCAAGTCATATCTAAAAATATAATATATTTTGCTTAAAGGTGTCACAGTCCTGTCTCTCTGTCAGTCTGGGTTTTTGTCTGAAAGGACCATGGCATCATCGTCCCATGTCTGTCTTGTTTCGTTGTCTGTCTTTGTGTGAGCGCTCGGTTTCGGTTGTATTCCCTGCCTTGCGCTCTTTGGTCTGTCTTGTGTCGTATCTGGAGTATGGTGTCTGGGTCCTGACTTCCTGTCTGGTTCAGTTTCGGTCTGTGTTGGGGTCCGGACACTCACACTCATGGTGTAGTGGACTAAAGCACTGAACTGGTAAGCAAAAGGTTGTTGGTTCAATTCCCAAATGCCACTACCATTGTGTCCTTGAGCAAGGCACTTAACTCCAGGTTGCTCCAGGGGGATTGTCCCTGTAATAAGGGCACTGCTTTGGATAAAAGCGTCATCAATAGTTTATGTCTGTGTCTTGTGAACACACGCTGCGCGCCCAGGTCGCGAGCTGTCTTCACATTGTGCTGAGGTTCGGTCACTTCGGTCTGAGATTTCGGGTTTGTGTGTGGCCGGACTCTCGCACAGATCTCCTGTCTAATTTTTGTCGCCTGTTGCGTGCATCGCATGGCGTTTGCCTCGTGATGTATGCTCAGGTTTCATTTAGTGTGAGAATGCGTGGCATCGCTTTGTTTGCCATTGCTACGCATTCTCTTATCTTGCTTGTCAGTTAGCATGGGCGTATATTGCCTTATTGTCTTAGCGATGTGAGTTCATGCCATTTGGGTGTTTTGTTGTCTTGTGAGAGCATATGGCTTGTTTTGTTTCTGTATCGCCACGTGTCTCTCTGTCTTACGTCATACCCCGCCTACTTGTTTGCCCATTATTAGTTTAATAGTCACACCTGCCCTGTCTTGTTAACCTGTTTGATTTCTCTCCCTATTTTAGTCTCCTTGTGTTTGATGTCAAGTGCCAGTTCGTCTTGTTTCCAGTCTTGTGTGTTCCAATCGGTCTTGTTTGTTGGCCTCATTCATGTCGGTCCTGTTTATCAGCCGTGTTCCTGTTCGGTCCGGTCAGTCCTGGTTCCCGTATTACATCTGCCCCAGCCTGGATTACCTTTTTTCCCCTATGGGTTAGTTTGTGTTTGTTTTTGTTTTAATAAATTCCCTATTTTTTACCTCTGCATAAGGGTCCTGCCTACATTCCCTGACAAAAGGAAAAATAAGCTTATTTAAAGACCATAGTATTTTTTATTTATTGCATTGTAAAAATTGTTGTTATGATAATTAAGCACCCTCTATTTCTTGTTACCGAAATGCAGAAAAAACAAAACAAAATCTCTTTCTCTACTGTAATGTGAGAAAAATAATTATTTAAATTGTAATGTATGTGTGCATTATGGTAGTATGTGTTGTACTATCTTTAATATATGCTGATTTTTAAAAATCATTGCATTACAGTAATTTATATTTTAAAAAAATACAGTATTAACTTCATGAATATCACTGTTGAGGATAATGAGAATTACGATAATGAGAATTATCTGTAGCACTTTACATTACAGTGTAATGCTAATATAATTAATTAATGCACAAATTAATGCTAATATAATTAATTATGAAAGTAATAACAGTACATTTTTAAAAGCATTGTGGCCATGACTGGTGGCTTCAGGCTATATTGTCTCATGTCAGATATTGTATAATATGAGTGGTGTAGAACAACAAGAAGAGAGAGGGTGGGTGTTTTCTGAGAGCAAATAAGGATTAAACATGGCACCATAATCCAATCTATAGTCTCATTTCCAACTCTAAAGCAGAGCAGTTCCTCTCTGTATTTTTCTTATCTTGTATTTATTTTATCCAGCCTTAATTGAGCCTTTTATTCCACAGAGGAACACCTCAGTTAAGATGGAATAGCTTTTTCTAGAACGTTCTGCTTCACGCTCAAAGGAAAAAACTGGGAGGACAAAATGTTAAAAGAGAAGCAATGACGTCAAGAGAGAAATGTTTAATCAGAGTACAGTTTAATCAGCAGAACCATAAGACGTTGGCTTGGTGGGGTCTTGTGTTATGATGGCAGCTTTATCCACCAGATTTTGAAACTTTTTAAATTTGACAGCTAGAAGATGCTTAAAGGGATAGTTCACCACAAAATGTGTATGACTTTCTTTCTTCTGCTGAACACAAACAAATATTTTTCGAGTAATATTTCAGCTCTGTAGATCCATACAATGCAAGTGAATGGGTACCAAAATTTTGAAGCTCCAAAATGTAAATAAAGGCAGCATAAAAGTAATCCATACGACTCCAGTGGTTAAATCCATGTCTTCTGAAATGAAGGTGTATAAAATAGGTGTGGGTGAGAAACAATCAATATTTATGTCCTTTTTACTATCAATCTCTACTTTCACATTCTTCTTCTTTTGTTTTTGGCAATTTGCATTCTTCGTTCACCACCTACTAGGCAGAGAGGAGAATTTATGATAAAAATGGACTTAAATATTGATTTGTTTCTCACAAATACCTATGACATCGCTTCTGAAGACATGGATTTAACCACTGGAGTCGTATGGATAACTTTTATGCTGCCTTTATGCATTTTGGAGCTTCAAAAGCTTTGTTTGTATTCAGCAGAAAAAAAAAGTCCTACACATCTGGAATGGCACGAGGGTAAGTAAATGATGAGAGCATTTTTTTATTTTTGGGTGAACTATCCCTTTAAGAGGTGTGTTTTAGTTTTGGGGTCCTCAAAAGTGCCTTTTTTAAATCCTAAAGGCACTGTAAAATTCAACATAAAATGAAAATAGACTTATTGACTTTAATGCACATCCCTGGTCTTAACTCACATTGGAAGTGAGGAATCATTAGGTCTGATGTGTCTGTCAATTAATTCTACAGTACCTCAGTAGCCCGTCTCATCATTCTATTTATCTCTCTTTGTCTCTGTCTCTCTCTCTTCTCACATTCTTCTCTCTTAGTCATTCTCTCAGAAACTTCTATTTCCAGCCTTTTATTCATCCTGCATAAGCAGCCATACGTCTCCCAAAAGGGACTTACCTCCACCACAGAAAATATGAAGGAAGTATTCTCTCCCTGGTTTATTTCTCTCTCTCTCTTTTCTTCAGATCTAGCTGAATTCATTATAGTAAAGTGGAGCAGCTTTAGAATAAAGAATGCACATTAGAGTTTGATGGTTTCCTTCAGTTCTACAGGTAGAGACAGAGAAAGCCTGTGGTTTTCATTGTAGAGCTACAGTGTAGTATTGTTCTATGGATAAAATGTTCTTTTGTCACACTTTTACATCATTTTCTTCATCTGTCCTTCACAGGGTTGTTGTTTTTTACAGCAGAAATGTGTTGTACAGTATGAGGTGTTGTCAAAGTGATGTGTGTGAGCTGTTTTCTGATGTCTGTGACTGAATTAAACAATAAACTGATAATTGCATATAATGTTTAATAAAGTTAAAGGGATAATTCAGAGTAATGCTTTCTCGCTTTAGCTCTGTCCCAAAACCTATTGAGCTGCTATGCTGTCTATACTGCGTTAATTGGCAGCAACGTTCAAAGGTAGCATCATAACTGAAATGGAACCTTATAAGTGACTCATAAGTAACGTTAACATGTTAAAATAACAACTTGATAATTTACAAGCAAAAAAAAAAAATACAGAGTTCTCAAATACTGGGTAAAAAGTACATTTTGAATTGACCATTTATTTGGAATCAGCATCTCTGTTGTCTTCATTCACCATCTTGGATGATTTATTTTCCCATGGCACGTGTCACAATGCATTCTGGAATTACCGTCTCGCTTCTCCGGCAAGGATACATGTGATGCTGCCTAAGAATTTAGCCAAAAAAAGGTGTTTTAGAAATCAGAAGAATGTTGCTGCCTGCCTTTTGCAGTGGCCTTCATATTGGGAGCTTGCCTATAATGTTTTAAAATGCTGTCTAGGTAGGCAGCTTACCAAGTTTTGGAACAGAGCTTTTTTCCCCCCACACTGGTTTATTATTTTGGTATTATCCATTTAATATTTCCCTGCCTCTAAATGGCAGGTTAAAACAAAACCTATGTGGTCAGTCGCTTTACATGTCAGTCAGACAATCTCTTCCTATCTAAGAATAAGCTGTTTAGTGGACCAGACTTTATGCTGATTGTCAAAAGTATGACTACACAAGACAAGCAAGCACCTGTTTACACCTTTTGAATCATAATATTATTAACAGTATATAATAAAACAGCTGAAATTCTGTGGAAGGAGAGAACTGCTAGTCTAATTCTTGAAGGACAAGTCATTTGTCAAAGAACAGAACTGTTGCAGTTCACTTGAAATGATAATGTACAATACATTACACACACTCACAAACACACACACACACACACACACACACACACACACACACACACTTTACTTACAGCTCAAATGACTGTGTCTGATGCTCTCTGCAGGTTTTGATTGCACTTGATTGTTTGGTGCGTGTCTCTATTGATTTGTTTGGGTCTCGCAGGTTTGCAATCGTATCCAACACATGATTTATTTGAGAATGAGACGAGTCAGACCAACATCCCATACCCACCTACTCACCTACACATATCACAGTCCAATGCACAAATCACATGCAGTAACTAGTTGGTCTTAAGGAAGCACTAAAAATCACGCGTGTTTTTAGCAGTACATGAATGGTATGCACTGTCCTTCAATAACACAACAAATATCTAAATATCTATAATTAGTGACTTTTTGGAAAAAATTGTCTAAGTAAGAGGTCAGCTTGGGGGCCACTGCAAGACTGACCACCTGCCCCATCCCCTGTGCTCTAATTTTGTGAAGATAAAGTGGGAATTATCAAGTGCCCTGGATGGACTGAAAGTGGGGTAATCAAAAAGTCCACCAATATGAGGAGCACACAGCCAAGGGGATTATTACAACACAATTTATTTAATGGAGGGATAGGGAGCAGGGATTATGGGACGAAGAGAGAGAGAGAGAGAGAGAGAGAGAGAGAGAGAGAGAGAGAGAGAGAGAGAGAGAGAGAGACAGAGCAAAGGGGGGGGACAAAGGGAAAGAGCCTCAGAGTGATTGAAATAATACCAGCTCGGTGACCTAGGCTCACCAAGAGGTTAGCAAGCGGGACACACGCCAACACTGCCTGCCTCGAAATGACTTTTTGAGAGCTATTTTGCCTTATACACTTGTGCAAGCTTTTCCTTGTATTTCATTCGACTTTGTTATTATGTGTTTGCTCAGTGACAAAAAGTATTTGTTGGAAGCAGGAGTGAATCTTGAAAATGATTGTAATTTGCCAGTAAGGTTAATTTAACATTTAAAGTAGGTTTAGGTGGTATGACATACTATATACCGTGTGATGGTAGAAAGGTGTCAACCAGATTTTACAGTACCATTTATACCATGTTAACAGGAGTTAAATTGGGCTGGAACAATTTAGAATATCATGCAAAGGGCACCTAAATCACAGTCAGATTTTTGGGTTCCCTTACGAACAAAATCCCAATTTAATTCCTTACAGTAGATTTGTTTTGTGCGGTTATTAGATAGCAGGACTGATTACACTTATTACACAAGAAAGTGATGAAGAAACATGAAGTAATTTGAAAATACAGTATAGGACATGTCTCAAATAAATCAAGACAAGGAAGAACTTGTTATTAAGGGGTGTAATGTGAAGCAGATGTTCAGGGTTGTCGACCACTAACGCCACTTGCCGCGCTAATATTGAATTCAAGTGATGTGCAATTACTAATGTGCTTATGGGGGAGAGTAACACTTCATGTTTTAATGTGGTATGTAATAGATCTGTCAGTCTCCAAAGACACTACAATTGTGTTTTTCTTCTCTGCTTTTGTTATGGGATTGTACATGGTATTACTTTTCATCATTGTCTCCAAATTAAGTCCTACACAATACCAATTTACAGTCTCTGTGCTAGAAGACACAGTGTTAGCATTTTAAGAAAAAACACATTCCTACCACCCCTGGAGTCACGAGTTCAAATCCAGGGCGTGCTGAGTGACTCCAGCCAGGTCACCTAAGCAACCAAATTGGCCCGGTTGCTAGGGAGGTTAGAGTCATGTTGGGTTAACCTCCTCGTGGTCGCTATAATGTGGTTCTCGCTCTCGGTGGGGCGCGAGGTGAGTTGTGCATGGATGCTGCGGTGTATAGCATGGGCTTCCACACGCGCTACATCTCCGCGGTAACGTGCTCAACAAGCCACGTGATAAGATGCATGGATTGACGGTCTCAGACGCGGAGGCAACTGAGATTCGTCCTCCGCCCCCCGGATTGAGGTGTCACTACGCCACCACGAGGACTTAGAGCGCATTGGGCATTCCAAATTGGGGAGAAAACACATTCAGTGTCAGTTCCCTGTATCAATTACATGTTTATTTCTAATAGAAAGATTCAATGAGGTATGTTTTGACCAAGCAGAATTTACAATAAACACTAACAATAAAATCACTCTTTCTTAGAAACTGTTCTCAGGTTTGCTGGAATGTAGTTTTACTCCTTACCACAAAAACAACTACTGTTGAACACCTGGACACTAGAACAGTTTAATAAGATGTTAAGACAATGATTAATTCACCATTAATTTGCATATAAAAACATAAGTAAATATATGTTATATATATTAACTTGTGTAATAAATGTTTAATGTTAACATGAAACTGCATTCCCAACCATTACTTCGCTTACGTAATGTGACATACTGTATTTCAATGAAACCGGATTTTCAACAAAAAATTTAGGACAGGACTTGATTTTATACATCTGGACTTGATTTGATCCATTATTCTATCTGTCAGTTTTGATTTGATGGTGACTTTAAAGATGTTTCAGTCATTGTCATCTAAACCCCAGTGGCTTAAACAGGCCAGAAATCTTCTGCACTTTTTGCATTTAGTTAATTCTCATGACAAACATTCATATGGAAATTATTTGTTTTTCTTATTTATTTGTCTCGTTGTGGCCAATTGTGGTGTTTTTGCTGAAAGGCTCAATAGAAAGATGATTGACAGACGCTCTCAAAGTTCAGACATGAGCAGATAAGACGGCAAAGTGGCATCTCACAGACAGAATCAACCACACACCGTACTAAGAATAAAGTGTGTGTGTAGGTCATGTGGAAGGGTAAGTGCCTCTCTGAACGTGGTGTTGAGGTTGTCGCTGGATCTTCAGTGTGTTTCAGACTCTGTTAAGAGCCACAGATGACAAGACAATAGCAAGACTGATCTCACACACATAAACATACACGTGTCCCAAGGGAAGTCAACATTTTCCTTTTCCTATAGAAAGTCTTTTCCAGTTCAGTTATTTGTCATTTAGGTTTCATTTTTATTTATTTTTTTCTCTCAACAGCTTCTGTCACCAACTAGCTTCATTTTGTGCTGCACATCTCTGTTTTAATTGGAATGGGCAACATAGCTTAGCAGCTAAACCCCAGAGATGACTGACACCCTAAATAAATAGGAGAAATCCTGTCCTGTTAGTAAATCAACAATTGCTGTTCTGAGAAGCAAATTTTGTCTCCATTAACAGCTATTAAATTGCAGCTTAACTGATGCTTCCATTCCTTAAGTTTAAGTTTTATTTTTATGAGGAAAACAATTTCTCAAAGGGGTTTGTTCATATTGATTGCTCTTATGCAACATTTGAATGGTATTTTTTTTTCCCTTACACATGTTTATGAGTGATATTTGCTATGGCAACCATTACTCTTACTATTTCTCATACTTTTTTGCTGTTTGTGCTACAGACATGAATGATACCTCAAATCAGTCGACTTGTTGAGGAGAGCTGTGCTATTACTTTACTAAGTGATCAGACCTATGATGAAGACAAAGAATCTTAATTGGAGTAGATGCTATAATTAATTTGATGAGGTTGTAAGGAAGTCTGATCAATATGTCATACTGTCTTAATTGTTCCAGCATGGTCACATAAAATTTTTACAACCAATGTTTTTGAGTTTTTGTCCTTGATATTTTCACTCACATTTTCATCAGAACATGTTAAAATCTAGTTTGAAATTAATTTGTTTTGTTTAATGTTTTTGGTTTAAAGTAGTGTTCCAGGTTCAATACAAGTTAAGCTCAATGGACACAACAGCTTTTGTGGCATAATGTTGATTACCTATAAAATGTGTCTGACATGTCCCTCCTCGAAAGCAAAAATCGAGGTTACAGTGATGCACTTACAATGGAAGTGAATGTGGCCAATTTTTGGAGCATTTAAGGCAAAAATGTAAAACTAATAATTGAAAAAAAAAAGCACTTAGCTTCTTTAATTCTTCTGTTAGAACTTGTGTATTATTTGAGCTGTAAAGTTGTTTAAATGGCAATTTCTTAGGGGGTTACGGCATTACATCATCATGGCAAAGTTCTATATAACTTTACAGAGAAAAGGTTACACTGTAAAAAACTGCAGTTCGCCATTAATTTACTGTAATTTGAAATTACAGTAACAATACTGTATTGATATTTACATGCAGTAAGATTAATCTTACTGTAAATTAATTTACAGTATAATATAATTTTTACTGGTAAATGTTCAGTAATTTTCTCAAGTAATGTACTGTAATACAATAAATATACTGTAAAATATACTATCATTGGCTGGTCAATTTCTCCAGCTATGTACTGTAAAACAATATGTACAGATTATAAAATTACTGTATTTCAAAATTGCTAGTGAATAAACAATGACTATGTTCAATAATGAAACAGACATGTAAGCATTGTCATCCTTACAATACAATTTTTACCTTGAGCAAGATTGATAAATTTTTATCTTAAACTTAAAAACATTATTTCATACAGCTCTATAGTTATATAAATGTAAAATAGTTATATAAAATTTGTATAACCAAGCACAACACACTCTCTTTTTGAAGATTCACATAGTCAATATTTACTGACCCTCATGTAATTCCAAACCTGTACTGCTTTCGTTCTTGAATGCAAAAAGTGAAGTTTAGCGGAATTTTGCTCCTTTCAATACAGAGGATAGTGATAGTGAAGCTTTAAAAAGAACACAAAAGTATCATAAAAGTCCGATTTGTGAATGAACCATTCACACTGGTTCCGTGAATCAGAACAACTTTTTCTTTGAAATAAACATGAAAGTAATATTCTGGGTTGAATACAAGTTTATCTCAGTCAACAGCAGTTGTGGCATAATGTTGATTACCTCAAAAGTTAATTTCAACTCATCCCTACTTTTCTTTAAAACATTTGAAAATCCAGGTTACAGATGGAAGTGAATGGGGTCAATCCATAAACATTAAAATACTCACTGTTTCAAAGGTATAGACACAAGATGTAAACAATATGTGTGTTAACATGAATTCTAGTGTGAAAATCGCTTTCGAACCTTTAAAGTTATATCCAATTATACAACTTCATTGCCATGACAACGTAACAGCATTTACACAACTTCATTGCCATGACAACATAACGGCATTTACCCTAAAACAACCGTAAAAAAACAACAATAACATTTTTAACAATGTACAGGTCTAATAATACACAAGTTTTAACAGAAGAATTAATGTAAATGCTTTTATAAAATTATCAGCTTCACATTTCTGCCTTTAAACCCTCCAAAAATTGTCCTTATTGACTTCCATTGTAAGTGCATAACTGAAACCTAATTTTTTAACAGTTATTTTTATTTATTTTTTTTTTTTTTTTGGTAAACAACGTTATGCCACAAATGCTGTTGATTGAGCTTAACATGTATCGAACCCAGAATATTCCTTTAATTAAAAAAAATTGGACATTTCTGAACGAGATAATGTGAGCTTGGGCAGATGTTAAGATTTTCAGTAAATAACCACTTAGATTTTGGTCTGTTTCTCAAACAAAGCTATTGTATGGCTTCAGAAGACTTTGAATATAGTACATCGGTTGTATGGACTACTTTTATGGTGCTTAAGCATAATTTTTGAAGCTTGAAATTTTCAGTACCCATTCAATGTAAATGCATAGAAAAGAAGAACTAGCACAGTCTTTACATTTTTCTTTTGTGTTCCATGGCAGAAAGTAAGTCATATAGCTTTGACAGACAAAAAGACGACTAAATTAGGATAGAATTGTAATTTTTGGCTGAAATATTCCATTATTGGTTCATAAGAATGATGGGATGTTCCCCCTACTCACCTCTATAAATATAAATTACCTTGTAAAAGACTTAATATTACTTAATATTATGGCATAATTCAGATCTTACCTCTGAGTGAACTCCAAAGTAGTGGCTGCTTCCACTTGGTACTCTATGTTAAACACATAATAGTAACCAAAGAGAATGCCAAATGTAGAGGTTATGTCTGGTAGGTCAGTCACAGGGACTTCAATTGCCAGCATCCATTTTCTGCTGCAGAGAATGGAATCCCCTAAAAAAGAAAGAAAAATAATTTAATATACAGTATATGTATTTGTGTGTGTGTAGGTTTAACCTTGCTAAGACATTTCAAATATGTTGTTAGTAACTCAGTATCCGTGTATAGACATTGAAGCATCTCTCATTAGGTTAAGAAGAAGAAGCCTTTATTTTTTTGTCACACATTATACATTTTGAACATATACAGTGAAATTATTTTTTTCACATATCAGAGTCAAGAGCGCAGGGTCAGCCATGATATGGCACCCCTGGAGCAGATAGGGTCAAGGGCCTTGCTCAAGGGCCCAACAGTGGCATCTATGCGGTGTTGGAGCTTCAACCCCTGACCTTCTGGTCAGTAATTCAGAGCCTCAACCGTTGAGCCACACTGCCCCCAAAGGTATAGTTCACCCAAAAATTACAATTCTGTCAACATTTACTTACCCTTGTTGTTCAAAACTTATTTGACCTTCTTTCCTCCATAGGAAGGAGATGTTAGGCAGAATGTTAGACACTGAGAGCTGTGATTGTGAATTAAGGATAACAAAATTTTTATTTTTAGGTGAACTATCCTTTTAACATCACTTAATCGTGTAATAGAGATCTTACCAAGCATGATCAACCTTGGAGTACAAGGGAGTGAAAGTCTGGTCTCTACATCTGCTGGAGTCGTTGTGACTTAGTTCATGTGTATAAGTGTATATCCTCATCAGTCACCTTTCAATTTCATTTTACAGAAAAATGCAGTGAAAGTGAATAGGAATATTCCTTCAAAGTTTGAAATATGCTCACTGTTTCTGAAGCATTTTTGAGTGGCAGAGCTCTACAAATGAAGGCATTGAGAATGATTTTTATAACAAAGCAACTGTGCAACTGAGCAAAATTATATCTCTGTCTCTCAATTTCTTATTTTACTAGTTCCAGTTTTGTTTTGTTTTTGCCCAACTGCCCAACCTCTTTTCAGATTTCTCTCTCTCTTACTCTCTGGATCAGTATGGTTGAGGGATCGAATAGCTTTCATTTTGCTCTCTCCATTTGCTGATTACATCACCTGCTGCTCAGGGATAATGGTCATTGGGCGAGCAGGAGGTGACAGTGCGTGCTTGTTTTTGTTTGTGTGAATGCAGCACAAAATAGTACTAGTATTATGGGCTGTACATTAGGTTACCTTTTCATTTGGTGACGGTAGACATGGCTACCCCTCTCACTATCACCCCCCTCTATCTCTCTTGCTCACACTCGCTCTTTATCACAGGCACACATAAATACCCTCTTCCACATCCCATTTTTCTCATTTGGAGATAAACTTTCCAAGATATATGCTCCCATGCATGTTTACGTTCTCTGTGGTTTGCCTTACACACACGCTTCATTCTTTCTGTCACACTTAGCGTCTGATATCTGTGATACAGACCCTTTTACAAACATACATACACTCAAACACAGATAATGAGGATCCTAAAAAAAGAGTGAAGGAGAGAGACAGATTTAACAAGTATCATGTGACTCCTCTCTGAAGGAGATTTAAACTTAGTCTTCGTTATGCACTGGCTGTAGAAAATAGTTTTTAAAATATTTTTTTTATATATTGTGCAGTATTTTTCAGTTTTTGCAGCAGATAACCCCCCTGTACCCCCATCCCCCTTAAATTGTTCAGAGCTACACTAAATAATAAAAAAAAAATTTTTTTGTAACATATTCTAATTTATATTTTTTTAGAGATATACCAATGTATCTGCCAAACATCAGCATTAGCCAATAAAAGCAATTATCTGCACTATCTGACATCTGCCGAAAGCAGCCAATGATCAGGGCCGATTATTTCCTGTTAAAAGGGGGCTTATAAATGTTTGGACAATTAGCAACGTGGTGGAACTACAGTTAAAAATTTTAACACAACTAATTTAATTACTCACATTAAAGCTTGACACAGCAAGGAATATGACGAAGTGGAGGCTGCTTCAGCGAAAAAGGGGCAAGCTTCATCATTCAGAATTCAGTTATTGTGAGTTAAAAACCGTTGAAGAATTAAGAAATCTTACCAAATTAATGTGAACCGAACAAGAGACAATTCAGAATTCGGTTAATGTGAGTTAAGAATATTTATGTGAGTTAATAATGTGTTTTTTGTTTTATGTTTTGTTTATAACTGAGACCAGTTTCTCTGAAACATGGAAGACATTTAGAAATATTGAAAATAAGGTTCAGTATCAGTGTTATTGTAAATAATTGGATATCGTATCGGCACACAAACTTTGTAACGGTGCATCCCTATTTTATTTAAAATACCATTTACTACAACATAACTCTCTTGTGAATCTTTAACTACACAGTGTGCAGTCAGTGAGTCAGATGTTTGAATGTTATATATTACACTGTTAGAGCTTACCGTTGGTTTTCTACAGTAACATACTGGCAACGCTGTTGGCAAAACCTGATAATGGTAAGCTGCAATTGTTGTGTACATTAATTTACCGATTACTGTTATTGGTAGCTGAGGTATATTACTGTAAAAATATAAATTGTAGAGTAACTAACTGTAAATACTGCATACTTATTATTTCTTTATATTTTATTATTATTATTGTTATTATTATTATTATATACAATTTATTATTAATAGTAAAGAAAACACATTCGTTTTTAATATTGGAGCATGACAGGAATAGGGGAACTGGATCATGACATACAGTAATTCTATACAGTAAAACATTAAAAGGATAGTTCGCTCAAAAAGTAAAATTATCTCATCTTTTACTCATACTCTCATGCCATCCTACATGTCTATGACTTTCTTTCTTCTGCAGAACACAAAGATTTTTAGAAAAATATCTCAGCTCTGTAGGTCCATTCAATGCAAGTGAATGGTGACCAGAAGTTATATCCAAAAAGCACATAAAGGCAGCATAAAAGTAATCCAGACAAATCCAGGGGTTTAATCCATGTCTTCAGAAGTGATATGATAGGTGGGTGAGAAACTGATCAATATTTAAGTCCATTTTTTCTATAAATATCCACCTTTGACCAGCCCCAACCAGTAGGTGACAATATGCACGAAGAATGCAATCACCAAAAAAAATAAAAATAAAAAAAAAATAAATAAATAAAATTAAGAATAATGTGAGATTTATAGTTAAATTGACTTAAATATTGATCTTTTTGGGTGAACTATTCCTTTAATAACAGCCGTTATCAGTATGGCTTTATTAATGTTGGAAGTTTGTTCATTCAATTACTGACTGATTTTATGATATCGCGTAATATTTAGGAAAATGACGTTCATATTTCATACAGTGTCATAATCGGACAAGACCATCATCTTGTAATCTGAGGCACAAGTTAACATGGACACACTGCTGGATTATATGCACCATTTCACACCGAACACACACTCATGTGAATACAAAGATGCCCCCTTAAATTGTTGCTGTCTAGTAGCTCAAATGAATAGTGCGCAATGGTGTCATGCTGATCATATTATTGATGGCTGAGTTTGAATCTCCTACCTCGGTTATTATAATTTTTTTTAATCTTGCATACTTCTGCCATTTGATCTAATAATACCACTTATTTTATTCTCTACAATGATGCCAGCATCATGTAGTAAGTTTACATTTAATGGAGAGCAAAATATTGAGTCAGAAGCATGATTTTCGGAATCGACGAATCTGCGGCCGGTCGTTCACATGTGATGTAAAATGGAAGAAGGTCACCAGTTAACATGAAAACCAGTTGAACCGTAACACCAGTCAATTGTGTCTAATAGAGTAGACATGATAACAATGACAGTGACCTGTGAAGTATCATCATTTATGTAAAATCCTGAGTTTTTTCCTGATGCAATGATCTGGTGGAAATTTAAAGAAGCCCTAATCTCCAATAATCTGTGGGAAATGGGGTTTTTCAACCCCCAAAACAGCACTTTTTGGGCAGTTTCAGCGCAATTTGAGCGAAGCGCCTATAGACAGCAGTTCTTTTCTGGGCTACCAAAAGGACCCGGAAGGGGCGGAGCAGAGCGTTTGTTTGTAAACAGTAACTTCATCTATAGTGAACGCGTGGGTCTCAAATGTTGAACTGCTTTTGAGGTTACGCACTGTCTTAAAAACGCAACTCTCACGACGCAAGAAAAAGCAGCGAAACACGGGTCTCGAGACGCATTTTAAAAGGTTGACCTGCTTTCAACTGAAGCACCGTCTTATAAACACAACACTCACGATGCAAGAAAAAAAACAGCTAGACGAGTACCAACATTTAAAAAAAACGCAGATGGAAAGAAAGAACGCGTCCTCTGTGAGTAGCCCCAAAGACAAAGTAAACTTTATAATTTCGATAACATTCCAGTTCTCTTCTTTTTCTATAAAAATGTACCGTCTAATTACTGTTTGTACTTCCTTAATTTAATGTTTTCCACTCGGATTCCGTGGCACTCTACTCTGCTCAAAGCTGCAACTTTCCCTCAGACAGCTTTGCGGGGCGTCAGGGCTTGTACCTGAGGTAAAGTTTGTCTCCTACTGTCGGGGGTAAAGGGAGGCCGAGAGAGAGAGAGACAAAGCCAAGAAGTTTACCATTATCATTACAAATATACAGTTTATCTTATTACCAATACCAAACGTTAGAATTTTGAATACTATAGAGGCAAGTTTCATCGTTAAACTTACCTGCAGTTGTCTCTGTGTGTACTCCATAATAAACGCTGAAAGCGGAAGCGCTGACGGCACATTTTTCCTCTAGAAATGCTCCGAGATCAAACAGTCTGCCTATGTGCGTTAATGCAAATAATTAGTGCCATTTATGAATTTAAAAAAAAGAGTATGAACACCGAAAGATGTAAACCCCTCAGGAAAAGACGTTGTGGGTTTCGTGCCCATATAATACAGTAATTTGCTGTATTTAGTTACAGTTTGGTACTGTATTAATTTGATAAAAAGTAATTTACTGCTATTAATGAGTGACGTCACTGAAATTACCCATGATGCAATGCATATTACAGTTAAATACTGTATTATTATATTATAGTAATTTACTGGTCATTTTACAGTTATTTACCCTAGAAACTACAGTAAGGGTTAACAGTGTAGTTCATGAATCAGACTACACTGGTCACACTGTATGTTTGTGGTCTGAGTTGTTATGTACTGTAATAACATGTATTTGGTATCAGTGTGGTTTATTGTAATGTTGAGAACATTAGAGGTCTGTTTTCAGCTTTATCTCCTGAGGTGAGTATGAAGAGTGTAGCTGACGTACTACAGTCGCCTGTTCTGAAATCTTCCAGGGAATACTTCTGTGCTATTTTGACCTTTGCTGCATTCAAATGGACATGTTCATACATTCAACTCTTAAATGTGATCATTCTAAAATAACTTGAAGGCAACAGCATGACTTAAAAGGGCATTTTATAATGGCATGAAGACAGTCTAAATAAATTGACAGTCTCTCTTTGAGGTTAAACATCTTCACTATAGTAAGTACTTCATCTTGTATTACTGTTTGAACGAGTAAACAGGCTTCAAAAACTGTTCAAAGAGTCCGCTCTGTTCTCAGACTCTATACACAATCTCCTTATCAGTGCAACTGGAGTCATGAGTGATAAAGCAACATATGCTGCACCTAAATACAGCCTCTTGTGTCTGCGCAGTCAATGATTTGGTTAATATAAAGGGACAGACAGACAGACAGACAGAGTCAGAGAGACCGACAGCAGCTCTGAGATGCATATGCCATGTGCATACTCCACGATTTTCTTTAAGGGGTTTTGCTGATTTTCCCCTCAGGGCATCAAAGCTCCTCAGAGGTTGCTCTTTCATAGCTCACAAAATTAAACAAATTGACTTCAAAACAAATTAATTAGTTTAAGTTTTTCTAATGATGTTTTTTTTTTTTTTTTTTTCAGTTTACAAACATTTTTTCATTGAGTTTTCATTTGAGTTTTCGTTAAAGTTTTGTTTTTAATCAGAACATTGCTACATGCACAAACAAACACACTTGCATACACACACTCACACAGATGTGGCCAAACTGTTCAGGGCCCCCAACTAAAGTTGAATCGCAGTGGGATGGACAGGGCGCAAGAGAAAAGACTAATTCATAACGGCACGTTGTACTGCAGCTGTCTGATACAACACGATCTAACATCCCTCTTCTTACTCTCTCTCTTTAATGTGTCGTGAGTGTGTGTGTGTTTGTGTGTGTGTGGCCAGATGGCACATCCATTCTTCTGAGAGGGATTCTTCGAACAAACAAACTTGTGAGCCAAGAACCACCTCAAAACAAACAATCGCCTCACAAACAAACTCACAACAAGAGCAAGAAAATGCATTATTCAGGAGTATGCTTTTTATTATTTATGTTCATAAATGAGTTGCTTCAGTCATCAAAAAAACAAGCAGTGCAAATCATAATCAGATATACAGTACACTCTAATCATTAACACTAATCATTCAGTCAGCATGGGGAGAAACTAACTTCCTCTACACCTGAAACACCTGAGAACCTACACCTGAGAATCACACTGCAAACGCTCACTCTCATCTCGTATCATTAGTAGGTTGATGTTTTGACTCTAAAATATCTAACTATACACTATATATATATATATATATCGCCAATTCTATACTGATGCACCAACAGTATCCAGATTAGTGTTAGAATAATGAACTATATTACTATTGTTAACTGTAGAGAATGTGATGATTTGAGCTATCATTCATGTCCCTAGCACAAAACCGTTTGTGACTTATTACTTTCATTAATATTTTTAGTGTAAGTCAACAAACTGTTGTAAATGTACAGTGTACAACTGTGAACAAAACAACACTTTTATCAACATACACATACTTTATAAGCCTATATACATTCCATGCTCTTCTAGCCATGACCCCTGCTTGCGTGTTTTTCCTTTAGGGCAGACTGTAGTATATACTGTATATGAGAGAGAGACAGAGAGATAGTCAGAGAGAGAGGCTTATCGTGTAGCTGGAGGCACTTAAAAGGTGAAAACATGTCATAGACATCCTCTTAGGGAACAAGACTCTCTCTCTCTTTCTCTCTCACTCTCTCTCTCAGTAGTGGATCAGGGAAATGTCATGGAAGTGCATCTCAGGTGTGTGTTTGTGTGTGTGTGTGTGTGTGTGTGTGTGTGTGTGTACATTGGTAAATTTCTTTCAGTTAATGGATATTCTCTCTATTCCTCTGCTGCTCTGTTCTCCTTTAAACACTTTTCCAATGATAAATGGGTAAATCCCATGAAAACATGTACAGATCATATTTCAACCCAAGATCAAAAGAAAACAAAATATAAAATTATATATTGCATAAAGAAAATAATTCTTCTAATATAATTTTTTCTAATTCTCAGTATTCTCAATGATGATTCTTATTAGAAGGAAAAAGTCCTGTAATACAATATTTTTTTATTTTATTTTAAACCAAAAAAAATCTACCATGATGTATAAGTACTTTGCAGTTCAAATATACAGTATACCATTATTTCTTTCCTTTTACAGGAATGAGAATTGAAGCGGTGCTTTAATATCATGTTAAGGGACATGTTCTTGACAGTTTTTGTGAGATTCTCCCAAGCACATTCTCTCTCTCTCTCTCTCTCTCTCTCTCTCTCTCTCTCTCTCTCTCTCTCTCTCTCTCTCTCTCACTGTCCCTATTCCTGTCTCTTTCCCTCTCTCTCTCTCTCGCTCTCTCTGTCTCTCTTGTCGTTCTGTTCTCTGACTCCATTTATCTCTTGTTTTCTCCTTTCTGGATGTGTGTGGAATACAAAATGTCAGAGAGAAAGGAACAACTGTAAATACTGGATGGGGTCTATTTCTGTCACAGAACATTAATACACACACATATGTAAACACACACACTGTGTGCGTCTCTCCATATCCATTATAAAACAGGATAGATCCCTGCCTGCTCGCTATAAAATATATTCTCCATTAGAATGCAACTTTCACTTAAGCACAAAATATACTCAACACAAGTACGAGAATGCAAACGCATCTAGCTAGCTTCAAGCTTGATTTCATGCATCGTTTTTTTTCCAAAATGTTCCAAACATAAGTCATAACACAACACATTTTCAGTGTTGCAACAAGGCGTGCTATAGCAGGCACTAGGTAAACTGTCTTTTGCTATGGTCATTTTTTTCTTTCAGTGCTTTTTTTACTGTCATGCAGAGCAACAGTTTGAAGAGAATCTTGCTGAGCAAGAAAATTTGTTAAACTGTCAACATTTTTAAAGCTAACTAGCTGAATAATAACACATCTGGTTTAATGGTGCAGGCATTTAAAGGTAACTCTATCGCCACCTTTAGTACTAAGGCTTATTACCATCTCAGTAACACAGCAAAACACATTAAAGGGTTAGCTCACCCAAAAATGAAAATTATCTCATCATTTACTGACCCTCATTCCATCCCAGATTCTCCCATTCATAAGACAGCAGTGGTTTAATCAATGTCTTCTGAAGTGATCCAGTTGGCTTTAGGTGATAACAGACCAAAATATAACTCCTTTTTCACTGTACATCTTGACAGCAGTCTCCTTGATGATCATGATTTCAAGCTCGATTATACTTCCTGTTTCGCCATCTAGCACTTTGTGAATGCATCAAGCAATAGGAAGGGTTATCGAGCTTAAAATCATGATCATGCCAAGAGACTGCAATGACAAGATGTTAAGTGAAAAAGGAGTTACATTTTGGTCTGTTCTCACCTAAAGCCAACTGGATCGCTTCAGAAGACATTGATTAAACCACTGGAGTCTTATGGATTACTTTTATGCTGACTTTATCTCCTTTTTGGAGCTTTTGGAGTTCTGGTCACCATTCACTTGCATTGTAAGGACCTACAGAGCTGATATATTCTTTTGAAAATCTTTGTTTGTGTTCAGCAGAAGAAAGAAAGTCATACACATCTGGGATGGCATGATGGTGAGTAAATGATGAGAGAATTTTTATTTGGTTGAACTATCCTTTTAAGTAAGTATGTACAACAGGACCGTGTCCTTACAGTGCAATGGTAGTGTGTTTATGGTATATACACACACACACACACACACACACACACACACACACATGTTGGTGCGGCTATCCTTATGAGGACTCTCCATAGACATAATGATTTTATACTGTACAAACTATAGATTATATCCCCTACCCCTAAACCTAACCCTCACAAAAAACTTTCTACATTTTTACATTTTCAAAAAAACATTGTTTAGTATGTTTTTTAAGCAATTTGAATTATGGGGACACTAGAAATGTCCTCATACACCACATTTATAGCATAATACCATTGTAATTACCAGTTTGTAACCTAAAAACATTTCCTCGTATACCACCCAAACATGTACACGCACACACACACACACACACACACACACAAACACTCACATGCTCAGAAATAATTTAACTATCTTTACACGTTATGTAAAAGCATGAACAAACCCCTTGGTGATTTATTGACAACCAAGACACACACGTGTAGATACATGTTACTGTTAAATGGCCCTTGCATCTTTTCTCTGCAGCTGTAAACATACAGTAAATGTTTACTGAGATGATGGAATCTAAATTTAGGTTTTACATTTGCAAATCTGTCTAGCAAGAAAATACAGAGCAGTTAGTTTTATTATAATTTCTCTTCTGCTTAATAACATGTTAGTTAAAAGGTGCATTGACGTTTACATGGGGCAAAGTCCACCCAAAGGAATAATGCTGATAACACATAAGCAGAAGTTAATCCAGCAGTCCCACCTGAAATGGATGATTTTGTCAACAGTCAAATAATAAAAATGTAGCTTTACATTTCTGCTGTTAAACCCTCTTGTATTATTGCCAGCTAGACTGTAAATGTGATTCATATTTCTTTATACAATTTGAGTGACAAGTTGATTTTTTTCTTTGGTAACCAACAGTAGACCACAGATGCTGTCGATAGACCTAAAGTTGTATTTAACCTAGAAAATCCCTTTAAAGTGAACATGATACAGCATTCACAACCCATTTTAGCCTACTTCGATATTGTGGCATATTTCCAAGTAAAATAGGATGTTAGTCATCTTTACACATACTGTACAACCTTTTCTGGAAAATGTTTTTTTCATTTAGAGGTCATGTGTGAACAAGACCCGTTTAATAAATACTGACAAATCACCTCTGGCAATTTCCCGGAATGAGAATCTGTAAAGTTCCATAAGAGTAACAGTTTGAGCATGTACAAGGTCAGGACATGCTGATGTAGTCTGCTTTGGGGCCAGTCACAAAGTTCTGACCAAGATGAAACAATTACTCCATGGCATTTAACGTGTATACATTACTGTGCTTTTGAGCAACAGGTAGCTCCTCTGCCTTCGGATGATAGTGATAGCACTTTGTTCTCTACAGTTAATCACTTCCAAGTTGTCGAATATGATGTTGTTGGGTCAAAAGCAACTGCATCAATGTAAACATATGCCAGAAAATGTATAAAAACATGAAATGAAATCATTCAGAAGTAAGTCACACAACCACCATGTTTTTGAACTAGAAGCCTCCATTTCTGGTGCAGCCGTTTAAAAGTAATTTCTGGCAAACTCCATCATCAAGTTTAACGGCATTTTTATGCTGATGGGTGAAGGGTAGCAAAGCGTTTAAAAGATGGAAAGCGTTGCATGTTTGAATAGCAGATGTGGCACATTTACCAGAAAAGGCAATCCGACAATTTTACTGCAATTTTAACAGGTTTCATGTGTGAAAGTGACTATCAAATAATATTCAATGAATTTCATTCAGAATGATCTCTATATAACAGGTGGTTGGTGGGGAAGGATTTAAAAAATGTGCAAGCTTGGTGATGTCAGCTGAAAAGGAAAGTTGTTTTAGAGGTGAAGCAATTCACAATATCAATTAGTCGATAATAGTGAATGCTGACTGCAGAGTGTGTATGCATTTTTGTGTATTGTTTATAAAGAATAGTGATAAGCATCCTGGAAAATTGTACTCATTTTGTAGGTTATGAACTGCCAGGCTTGTGTGACAAAACTGCACTAGAGAGGAAAACAGAGAGACAGCAACACATATGAAATTGTCTAACACTTCTATTTTATTATGACCAAAATCACAACATCATCAGAATTACAACATCAGAATTATGACCGCTGAACTTGTAAGTAGGAACTTCCCAGGGGGACTTGAAAGTAGCGTTTATAATTGGTGGGAGGGACATTCTCATTCTAGAGAGTATTTTACTGGATACAATTGTTTTATTGAGTCATCAATAATTTTTTGTCTATTTTCCTGGAAGAGAAAGTACATTTTAAATTAGTATATCTGGTAAAAGATAATTTCATCAGCTTTGAAGAGTATACCACCAGCATATACTACTGTAGATAGATACCTCAAAAGCTTATAAAAACTCCAAAAAGGCCACACAGCTCCAATTTTGATTTCATTTTTTTTTATTTTTTTTTATAGACAGTTTCAAGAACTGTTTGTTGGTGACGTCAAGTGATGCCATTGTTCCAAGAACATTTACTGCGTGTCAAAACAAGCTGCGTCCCAAACGACACACTATACACTGTGCACTTACAAAATATACTATGCACACAGCCATGTAGTGTATGAATTTTCAAAGTGTAGTCTCATCCCAAATGGAAAGTTTTTTTACTACACGGAAGCTTTCGCCGTTTAACAGCTGACAGAAGTGACGATCAAAGCACATGTGATGTGTTGCCGCTAGCTTTAGCCAACCTCAGTTCAACACTTGTATCTTAAACAACGTACATATCCACACAGCGTGAGGTGATGGTAAAGCATTCAACTTACATTTGTAAGGTGCTGTATCCACTGAAGTTTCACTAGCTGCTTCATTCTTCATTATTTACAATTGTTTTGTCAGACCAGCAGCGCAGTCAGGTAACTCCGTCCCTTCCTCTATGTACGATAAGCCGCGTGCACTGAGTGCATGAAGTGTCCAGCATTCCACACTCCGTTTTGACTTTTGAAAAAGTGTATCATCTGGGTACTTAAAGTACACGTCTTTTTACTGCATTTTCAGTGTAAACATAGTGTGGTTTGATTTGCTCTGATGTCATGCTGACGTATGCAAAAAAACTCTCGTGATGGCGAGGCGGCCGTGCCAGGTGGTGCAGTCGGGCGCAGTTGCTCTCCCCCAACTGCGCTTACTAAAGGCATGATTGGAAACGACTTGCTGACGACACAGCTTAATGCTTATTGACTTAAACAACCGTGATGTTTCGTTCTCTTTTAAAATATTAGATTTTTTATCTCTAATATCATGTTTTTATGTGTATAAATTAGCCTATATGTGAATATTCCCAACACGCTGACAGTGTGATCTCTGTATGAGATATGTGATTGTTATCATATTTCTGAAATATCTAAAATATGTGTCTTTATTAAACTAAAAATGGATGAAAAGATATGTCTTATGGTGGAAATTACATTGAGTGTCTTTTTTATCATATTTATTTTAATTTTAAAGAAACAGAATTAAATTATATCCACTTTATCAGCAACAGCGCATAACAGCAGGTGGCGGTAATGCACCGTTAAGTTGCGATCTGCCAATAAAACAAAAGAAGAAGCAGCAGCAGGATGAACGTGAATCCCGCGATATCTGCCTTTGATCTCGAAGGTGTCTGATCCACTACGAGAAGTGAGAACTGTCCAACTGAGCTCTTATTTCACTCCTCCCCTGACTGCAGCCGCCTACTCTCATCTACTTTCAAGGCAAGGTGTTTGGCATCTCAAACAAGCCTAAAATGAACGGGAGATGTTGTAATGCCCAACGGCAGCCAACGGTCAATGGATGTACAAAGGAAGTAACCCCTTACAGGTTAAATAGCCAATCACCTTTTAGATACATAAATCGCCTGTCAATTAATGCGAGAAAGCACATGCACATTAGCTATACAAGATGGTAAAGTTGTGTTTTTTAGCATAATCTGAGTTAAGACGCAGAATTTATTATACCAGTTGTGACGTAACGACATGCTCCTCCTGTGGATCATTGTCCTGTTTCTCATTTTGTGGCACGTGACGGGGCTCACCTGAACCCGATGAAGAGCATCTTCACCGTTACCTTTAAACACAGAGCACGCCTCTCCTCAGGAGACCGGTCTCTACCTGCTGGCGTCTTCGCAGGTCCAGGAACGGAGCAGGGAGTGTCCAGTGCATGTTAGATGCATCAGCAGACCCGTACCCTGGAACCCTGGCATGAGTTAGATGCGACGCCGGGGATTGGAGCACGCATCACGGCAGACGGGCCAGAGAAGCCGGGATGCTCAAGTGAAGCCGTAGCCCCATGTGTTGCGGCCGCCGAGATCCCACCCACTATCACCTGAACCTTCCCTTTGTCTTCACTTCTCTTCCTTCACATAGCACTTTCCACCGCGAAGGCCCCAGTTTCCCCATTGTTTTGTACATTTTAAATAAATGCCTCTCTAAGGCCTGACGCCACACCCACTGTGTCCGTCTCTTGCTCACCCCGTCATACATTGTTGTCAGATTTTACTTCTTATTTGAAATATGTTCTTTTATCGTAATCTTGACCAACCGATTTCAGTCTTTCCCCATTCAAGTAGATAGGAGCTACACTTTCATGATGCTTGTTTACAAAGAAAAGTAGCTGCCCAAACTGCCCAAGAGCATTCCAAAGATGGATGCCAGGTGGACTGACTTACCTTGAAAAAGAGGCTTTGTTGAAAGGATCCAGAAATATGTTTGGACCATTCTAATTTCTTTGTTTTTGTTTACATGCTTGAAATGGTCTATAGGCTGGACTTCAAATTTTTCCACCAGCACAACCTTCATTATGTCCAGAGAGGCAGCCGTACTGGCATGAAATTCCAAATGTAAAGTTAAAAGAAATGGGTTGAGATGCTAGCATGGATGGCACATCTCTTTACACATTAGTGGGTGTCTTCCCAAAGTGCGCATTTGTGTGTGTTTGTGTGGGTTCTGGGGAATACTGAGGTTAAGAACAAATGTTGTGAGCGCTGAATTTGATATTCTTCTGATGTGTGTGACGTTTTCTTGGGTTTTCAAGCTCAACTGAAGCAAACAGTGTCAGAAACGTCACACTAAATATAACACATATGCTGACAGCGATCCAAACCACCGGGTTTCCTTCTTACTTTGAAGAATTACAATTACTGTCAGTGTTTTCAATGTGTGTGTGGGTACGTTGTAATCCATCCACATCGCAGCTCAGGCATCACCGACAGTTGTGTGTGCGTGTGTGTGTGTGTGTGGGTGTGTGTGTAATTTCCCCTGTAATTAGTATTTATTCAAGAACGATGTGATTTTATCCACAAAAAGCCAAATGTTCCTGCTAAAAGAAACAATAAATAAACACGAAGAATAATAATGAGTAGTGGAGGTTTCAATTCAGGGGAAAAATCTCCACAAATAAGATGAAATCAAGCTGCTTTCATTTGCCTGCCATCCCTGCTTTAAATTGGCTTTCACACCGACAATGGATTTTTATGAGCTGTGTAAACTTGGGAGGGTTAATCAACTAGAACCAGGTTACCCGGTCACGACACTGACCTTCTCTCTCTCTCTCTCTCTCTCTCTCTCTCTCTCTCTATGTAATCTATTGACCAGTGAGGATATATTATCCAACAACAGAGCCAATTTAGATCCGGTTACCAACTCGGCCAATGGGGCAGTTTATAACTAAACACACACAGTGGTACTCACACCCACATGTAGACGTTCTTGAGGATGGGAGAGGTCAAGCTGCATGCATTAAACTCGCTTGTTTACCTTGGATAACAGTGAGGAATTCAGTGTCATGATTCCCCGAATGTAATTTATTGCTAAATTCTCAAGTGTGTCCTACTTATGATTCATAAGCTAAATTGCACAGTGAACAATATTTGAATTTATTTCCGAAATTAATTTCCTCTGTTGCAAAGGTGTGTGAATGCATTTACATTCTGAATAATTATGCAGTGCACTAATTTATGACTGAACATGTACAATGTTTATCTGATCGTAAAAAGGTCCAGATATGAATTTGTATGCTCCAGATTGTTTTGGATCTATATATTTGCCATTTCAGCATGAACAATGCTGTCTGGTTGATGCGATGTCTATGATTTATGTAAAAACACTTTTATTGACACAAGCTCATTTAAAGGAATAGTTCACCCATTAATTAAAATAGAGGTAGACTGATGTATCGGTTTTACTGTTTAATCTGTGCCGATAGTTCTTATTGAAACTATTGGTTATCGGTAAAAATCATTGCCAATAGTTGCACATACCTTTTTTTATTCCTCCGGAGGAGTCTACAGTTAGAATGGCTTGGTTCTACAGTATAACAGTGCCCTCTAGAGGTGAAATAAAAACAATCACTGACACCACTAGGGGATTTGCTGTAACTTAATCTTTCATCATTGACAATATTCATTCATATTTTATCCTCACTTCAATACATATTTAGTTATTTTGATTAGAAAATCAAGTGTTTGAAATTGAAGCAAGGGCATGCAAAGAAAAATTTGACTATTTGGAAATGTCCCCCATCAGCACAAACATTGTGTCTCCAACTTTATATCTTGTGAATAATAATAAACCTTATTCCTCATTAAACCTCATTAAACATTAAACCTCATGTGGTGAAATATATATATACTGTTTAAGGAAAAATAATGCATTAAACTTTGTAAATTAATCACATGCATTTACGCATTAAGTGCTGTCAAAATTAACGAGTTAATGCATGTGATTAATTAAAAATGTTTAACGCATTAATTTTTCTTAATCACGATTAACACATTTAGAGAAATATTTGTAGCCGCGCCGAACTGTGCTCGATTAATCGCGATTAACTACGAAAAATTATGTGATTAATCGCGATTTATATACTGAATATACAAAACCAGATGAATAGTTTTGTATATACAGTATAAATATATATATATATATATATATATATATATATATGAATGTTACATTTATATAGTGCTTTTTCTGACACTACAATCAAAGCACTTCACATAGTGAACAGGGGACTCTCCTCAACCACTACCAGTGTGCAGCATCCACCTGGATGATGTGACGGCAGCCATAGTGCATCAGTACACTCACCACAAACCAGCTATTGGTGGAGAGGAGAGAACAGAGTTATAAAGCCAATTAATGGATGGGGATTGTTAAGAGGCCATGATTGAGAAAGGCCAATGGGGGAATTTGGCCAGGACACCAGGGTTACACCCCAAAAAGGAATGCCCTGGGATTTTTAATGACCACAGAGAGTCAGGACCTCAGTTTAACATCTCATCCAAAGGACAGTGCCTTTTTACAGTATAGTGTCCCCATCACTATACTGCAGCAATAGGACCCACACAGACTGCAGGGTGAGCAACCCCTGCTGGCCTCCCTAATACCTGTTCCAGCAGCAACCTTAGTTTTCCCAGGAGGTCTCCCATCCAGGTACTGACCAGGCTCAACCCTGCTTACCTTCAGTGGGCAACTGGTCTTGAGCTACAGGGTGATATGGTTGCTGAAAAAAAAAACACACACACGCACGCACACACGCACACACGCACACACAGTATATACAAATCACTTCCAATTCATAATTTTTTCTGATTATTACTGGGATTTTGGTTGAACAATAAGCAACATTTTGAAGTTTATTCATTTTGTATTTTTGAAGCCTCTATGTCTGTGCCCGTCATAGTAAAGAAAGACTAAGTAACATTCTATAACTATCGGCCGATTAATCAGTTATCTGCCTTTTCCACCACCTTATCGGTATCAGCAAAATCCAATATCGGTCAACCTCTTCATGAAAATTCTATCATCATTTATTCAGCCCCATGTCTTACAAAAATCAGCATGACTGTATCTCTTCCATGGAAGACAAAAGTTGGTATTTTTCTGTAAGAATATACTGGCTTCTGTTTTCCATACAATGAAAGAGAAATGGAGACTGGTTCTGTTATGCTTCAAAATGACAAAAAAATATTTGTAGAACTACAGTAGAACTACAGTTTTTCAGATAAAACTGACTACTTATGTTACTTTTATGGTGCTTTTTCTGTAAATTTGAAAATTTTGTATGAAAAAAAGGGGACCAGGATATTCTTCAAATATTCACCTTTTGTGTTTAATGCAAGAAAGGTGTACTGCTTTTTTTTTTTTTTTTTTTTGTGAACTTTTTTTTAAGCTGGTTATTGATGAAAGTAGACCAGCTTAACCAGTGAAGCCATTCTTAAACCGGCATGAAAGCACCCAAAACGTCTAGGTTACTATTGTAACCCCGGTTCCCTGAAAGGAGGGAATGAGTTGTTATGTTGGAGCTGATGCTAGGGGTCACCCTTGAGAGCCTGATCTCACTCTGACACTATACCATCATGCCAATTCCATTGGCAGATGAAGTTCGGAGCCCCAATACTTGCGTTTCCCCGCCGGCCACTTGTGGGCCAGGGCATCCGTTCCCAACGGTGCCTGTGACAGAGAGTACCACAGAGCGCAGTGGGTGGTCTCCTTAGAAGCAAAGAGGTCCACTTCCGCTTTGCCGAACATCTCCCATATCATGCGAACGGAGTGGGGATGAAGTCTCCATTCACCCTGGAGAATCCCCTGACGTGAGAGCAGTTCAGGTGACCTGGAACATGCACCGCATGCACTGATTTGAGGTGTCTCTGACACCACAGAAGGAGGCATCGCGACAGAAACATCATTGGACGCGATCGGTGACCTCCCTGGGGAATTATGTACGCCACCACGGACGTGTTGTCCGACCGGATCAAAACGTGCTTGTTCTACAGTTCTGGTTGAAATGTTTTCAGAGCACGAGCGCCGCATAGACAAACTACATAAATGTGCAAGGCACCAGGGAAAATCCAAATGGGAGGACCTTGTATTGATAAACATTCCCCTCGAAGGCAAATCTCAAGAATGGCCTGTGATGGGGAATGATGTGAATATTAATGTATACGTCTTTCAGGTCCAGGGACATGAACCAATCGAGCGACCGAATGTGCGCGAGGATGTTTTTGTGTGATCATTTTGACGGGAACTTGCAAAGTGCCCAATTCAAGTGGCATAAGTCCACAATCAGACAAAGACCACCGTCTTTCTTTGGAACAAGAAAGTAATGTCTATAGAATCCTCTGTGAACGTTGCACGGGGGAACGACCTCTGTTGCGTCTCTCGCAAGGAGATTCTCTCCCTCGGAGCCCCCTGAGCGAATGTTGAGGGAGCTTCCATTTATCATATGGTAACGTTTTAGTGCAACATGTGGGTTTTGAGGGCAGTGAGGAGGAAAAGAGCTCTTTTGTTATTGAGGATGTTTTTCTTGCACCGACTCGGCTGCGAGGTGCACATTCTTTATTAGAACATTGGCAAAACACACATTTTGAACATTGCTGACATGCCCCCGGCAACTGGCGGTGGGGAGAGCAGATGAGATCAGTGCCATCTTCTGGGCCGGACTTGAAAGGGGGAGCTTGGACTTCCTCTTCACTGGATCGTGACAGTCAGAAACTCATCTGACCGCCCCGAGAGTTTTTCCCGCTGGGACATGGGCCAGGGAGTGATATCTTGTGATGCGGCCACTAGCGTTGCGGTTTTGCTGCTGGCTCAGCAGGACTGGGTGGGGCTGGCGGAAAGCGGCGCTTGCCACATCTTCGAGAGCTCACTGTGCACCTCAGGGAAGAATGGTACTGGGCGGCACGCAGGGGATTTACACCGACTCATGCCCAGAAACCATTCATCGAGTCGTAAGGTCTCGGGCTCGGGTGGCGGAGAGCAATCAAATCCTCAAAGCTCCTCGACCACCTGAGAAAGCACACGGGTCAGTTCTGCATCAGATTTGTGAACTCTCCTGGGGCAGCTGGGTGAATCATCAACTGAACATGAACAGCCCTCGCCTTCAGATGCTGCGAGAGATGCAGTCATCTGGGGTTATGCCAAAGGAAACCGAGCCATGATCCCCTGGAGAGGGACGGAGGTTTTCATTGGCATAAACCACGGGCAAAGGCACCGCAGCAGGGGAGCAAGAGGGCCACGGAGTTGACCCCGTGGAATTTTCTCCTCAAATTCCCTGAGCTCCATGTCTGAGCCCCACGCACCTTCCTCACGTGGTCCCTCGAGATCCACAGAGGGGGAATTTCGGGGGGGCTACAGACTCGGTTGAGCTCTTATCAAAGAGCGCCAACCGGGAGCACAGTGTCTTGAGACTCAGGAGTGTCCGTCAGAAGAGAAGCATCTTGACTCTGAAGGAAAGTTCTGAGGTATGATGAAGTGCGGTCTCCTTATATACTCGAAATATGCATGGATATGGAATTGGCGTGATGGTATAGTGTCAGAGTGAGATCGGGCTCTCAAGGGTGACCCCTAGCGTCAGCTCCAATGTAACGTCCAAGTGACCAACTTGAAAGGGAACATAATTAATACAATGAAAAAACAGAATCTTCTTAAATGGTCATAAACTGTTCTTAACCTGGTCACCAGCTAATCCAGATTAACCGGTCAAGGCTGTTTTGTTTCAGTGAGGCTTGATTTTAAAAACATGCATTGCTACTGTATTTATGCGTGTCATTCTGCACATACAAAATAGGAATACTGAAACAGGCACTGTGCTTTTGAAATGTAAACTTTAAGCAGCAAACTCTGACTAAAACTAGGAGAGCATGAAAAGAAGACCATTTTGAATTGATTTTATGTACAAATTGTTTTGACTTTCAGCTAGGTAGAGAAAACATAATTGGCTGACTAAAGCTAGTTTTATTTAGTGCTGTATTTGTTAGTGGACAACAAATATTTTCAATGCTGATATCTGATGTAACGCTATACACATACTACAATTTGAATAAAATGAAATAAACACTGAAATAAATGCTTATTATACATATTATTTACTAAAATAGTAAATACTAGATTTTTATTAACTGACACAAGGAACAAGCTTTTTTTTTTTTTTTTTTTTTTTTTGTGGCTGTGCCTTTCAGACTTCTATGTAAACGCCCTGTTCTATGTAAATGCACTATAAGTGACAGTATTGGGGTTTCCGGGTATTGGAGTCCAATTAAGTGTTTAAATGCCCCGTCCTTCAAAAACATCCTGTTTGCAAAGCTGCACTGCATTGTGACGGACTCATAAAAACAAATCTGTGCTGAAATGTGCCACGTAAACTGTTAAGATCAGACTGAAGTGATCAGGGATTGTTAAAAATTAACTTTAGCTGCTTGTTCGTGACATTGGAATTCTTTAGAAGGATATGCGTAGCGACAGGTGCTGGCAGGAACTGCACAAGGTTTGACAGACTTTACCACATTTTACTCTTAGTTCTTCTGGTGTTAGGAATAATAGTATCTATCCTACTTCCTCCTTATTACAGTACCTCACTGTGAATGGGTGGGTCCTGTCACACCCAATTGGTGTTGTTGATATGTAAAAGTGGCTGATCATACCATAATATTACAGATTTCTGGCATGTAGAGATTTCAAAACAAGTGGTTTTCTTTTTTAAGCTTAGTTTCAATAAATGCTCTTTTTAGTTTCTGAAAGTTACAGTATGTTTTCAAAGTTCAATGTGATATTTATTTTTTAAAGATCAAGGAAAATTAGATTTTTCATGATAAGTACCCTTTAGGCAGGGTTTTGATATTATCAAAATATTGGCCTGTCAGAAATATTGGTCTATCACAAGTACATGTCAAATTTGTAATGTGACTGGTGATGAACATACTCATTGCTGTAATTTTTCTCTAGGTTTTACTGGGATCTCACCATGCTGCTCCTAATGGTGGGAAATCTAATCATCATTCCTGTGGGCATCACCTTCTTCAAAGACGAGCACACACCACCGTGGATTGTCTTTAATGTGGTTTCTGACACATTCTTTCTCATGGATCTGGTGCTAAACTTCCGCACCGGGATTGTAAAGGAGGATAACGCAGAGATTATTCTGGACCCTCAGCAGATAAAGATCAAATATCTGCGCTCGTGGTTTGTGGTGGACTTCATCTCCTCCATCCCTGTGGACTACATCTTCCTCATCGTGGAGACACGAATCGATTCGGAATTCTACAAGACGGCGCGTGCTCTCAGGATTGTACGCTTTACGAAAATTCTCAGTCTGCTTAGACTTTTGCGGCTGTCGCGGCTCATACGCTACATTCACCAGTGGGAGGAGGTGAGTGTACCTTTACAGTATATGTGATTATAACGGTGCTTATTGCTCAATACAGCACTCACACTGTCTGATATGTGATGATCACGAGATCCAGAGTGATTGTCATGTCTCTGTCCAGAGGACAATTTTATTGCTTAGATGTTACTCTTTCATAGCTCAGGTTTCTTATGTATCATTTAAATTAAAAAATGTTCCTCATTAAAAAAGTTGAACTTCTAAAGACATAAATTGTAATTTTGCAATATATGTAGGAAATCATGACCACTCACATTAAAATGAAGTCTCCAGTCATATCAGTAACCTTATAATAGCTGTTTTATTCTACATGGAGAGGGTGTGTGCATGGGGGCTGCCATGTTAGAATCACATGACCAGCCGAATACTACTCGCTTAATCTCAGTAACCATCCTGTTATTTGACACTTTCACTAATTGATTAAGTTAATCATGGCTGACTGTGAATATTACCTGTAAATTTCAACAATGGCATCTGAAACTAAATGATGCTGCATCCAGTCCTCTAGGTGTCAGTGTAAGTCCAAGATGACACAAAGACAAAAGTTACTGAGTGTACATTTAAAGAAATAGCTCACCCAAAAATGAAAATTCTGTCATTATTTACTCATCATCATTCCAAACCCATATGACTTTCATTCTTGCTTCTTTTACAATGAAAGCATATAGAGTGACCAGTGGCTTTCCAGCTCCAGAAAAGATAAAAAGTACCATAAAAGTAGTCTATTTGACCCATACAAAATATTTCAAGTCTTCTGAAGTCATATGATAGCTTTGTGTGAGGAACAGACTCTGTTATCTGAGAAACTTACTTTCCACCGAATCTTATGTGCACTTCCACACCCAGCGATCAGATAAGACAGGCCAGAATTGAATGCATTTGGCTTCCGTGACATTAAACCTGGTGTTACACATCTTGATGTTCCATATTTGTATATCCGGACACGAATGAGATGTAAACGCTATGGCGGAGGGAAACATTTTAAGTTTATAACTGTCTGATAGGTGATGATCATGTGTTTCAAAGCTTGTTTGGTCTGTTTGTCACACAAAGCTATCGTATGACTTCAGAAGACTTTGAATATAGCACATAAATTGTATGGATTACCTTTAGAGGTTGACTGATAAAGATTTTTAATTGCCGATGCCAATATCCAGATGGGCCGATATAATGCTGATATGTAACAGAATGTATTATAATAAATAAATAAAGTAAATTACATATACATAAATTGGCAAAAAAAAAAAAATACTATTTTTTTTTATTAAGCATTATATTTACTCAATTTTACACAAAACTTTGTACAAATAAAAAATTAAGATTTTGTGTGTTTTAGATAGTAGATAGCAGTGTAGTTTCTGTGTAGTCTTCCCATTTTATTCATTTGTTTGCACAAAGACATTGTAATACATTAGGACAAAGAAAATAACAACAGTGCACACAGTAGTCCAGCAACCATTGCATTAGCAATCGCATTTTCTCACCAAAAAACCCCCGAAAAAAAAACAAAAATAAAAACGCTGGATTTGCGCAAGTTTTGTGAGGTTTGTGAATTAAATCTGTTTATATGATAGATGTTTTATTGATATTTGCCCTTTTAGCATTAGAGAAGACACTTAATGGTTACCAAACACGACACGTTGTCTAGTGGCAGAACTAACCGACTAGTCGACTAGATGGTGCAACCCCTGATACAAATATTAGCCTGCAAATATACATGTGACTGACCACGTGAGAAACAAATTTCCTGCACCATGAACCATGAATTTTATCAGACATTACCCTGAGAAATAGGGCTTTTGGTATCTTGGCAAATCTGAGTACAGTTTGAGACATTGTTGAAATCTCTTCTGAAACTCCAGAGGAGACACATGTGAGATTACTGTGGTCTTTTTCTCAAGAGAAACAAATGAGAAACAGGAAACTTCAACAGAAGTCTCCATTTGCTGTCCATTAAATGCCATTGCTGTTTAGGTGAAACAAGTATGTTATTACAAAGATCTCATTTGTTGTGATTTGTCTTTTCTGTGGGTGTCCACACTGAATCCTGTTGGTTTGCTTGGCAGAAATCACAGACTGAATGCAGCATATGTTACCATGACTGTTATTTCCTGGCAGTCTGGGAGGTTTGGCATAAGTTGAAGTGTTGAGTGTTACACGTATCAATTAATGAATAAGCAAATGAATATTCCAACGTAGAGTGCTAACATTAGCCTGTAATTTTCTCTCGTCTTCTTGAGAGATCGGTTGGATGATGATTAACGTGATGATTAGAGGTGTTCATCTCTCTCTCTATCCATCAGTAGGTGAACGGCTGAACAGGGTCTCAGAGGTGCACGGTGAGAAGTGAATCTGGAGAACGCAGCTGGTGCCTCATTTATTCAGGCCACGTTCTATCTCCATACAGCATGTCACATGTTTTTCCAAAAAAGCATGCCACAAATTGAGTGGCCCCCGTTAAAAGTGTGCAAAACATGTCAGAATTAGACGTTACATAAATTAACACTGTGTAACAATTTATTTTTTTATTTTTTTGGTTCCTGGGTAGTAAGTGTTATTTCCTAATTGCTTATGCCTCAAAAGTAAAGACAATGTCTATTATTCCCCACAAACTTTGCTTTAGTGACCAGGACAGTGATATTTTGAAATGTACCTATTTTCCAGAACATTCCAGATAGATTCAGTGCTGAGTAAACTTGGAGTAACTTCTAGAACTTTCCAGTAATATAAATAGTAGTATAAATACAGGGGCCTTAAGCCCAACAGTTCAGTTTAGTTCCAGCTGCCTAAGTGGTTACATACAGTATCTGCATTTTTCCGAGATGGCATCAAGAGGCTGCAAGCATCCGGCAGATGCATTTTGCTATGTCTGCGGCCAATTTATCAAGATAAGAGCGAAAAAATACTCTGTGGAAGCATCTGCTAAGATGTGTGAGGCCTACAAGGCATATTTCGGCATGCCTGTTGGAGATCAAGACAAACCCTGGCCACCTCATTACACATGCGAGCGCTGCAAAAAAACTCTGGAAGGTAAGATGGACAATTGTTGCTCGGAATTTTATGTTATAAAATTTTTTAATTTTTAAAATGGTAAAAGTTTTTAATTTTTTTTAATGTTTTACAATTTTAAATGTTATTGAAAAAATATATCATATATGAAAAATGTTGCGAGAATCTCTTACACATTAGTCTTGGGTGAAATAAATGTATTTTTGTAGGATGGTACAGAGGGGAAAAGAGAGCCATGAAGTTCGCTATCCCAAGATTTTTGCGGGAACCCACTGACCACTCAAGCAACTGCTACTTCTGCATGGTGGACCCTTCCAAGCGTCAGACTGGCAAGAATGCACCTGCTATCATGTATCCGGACCTTCCTTCGTCCATCGCCCCGGTGCCACACTGCCACGAGCTCCCCGTACCCACTCCTCCGGAGAGAGAGCAGCTGTCTTTAGAAGAGAGCAGCAAGTCAGAGAGCGAGGAAGACGTTGTAGATCCAGATGACAATTTCAGAGGTGGAGCTGAGGAGAGAAACCCATACTACCCCAACCAAAAAGACCTCAACAACTTGATTAGAGATCTTCGTCTCACCAAGTCCAGTGCCGAGCTTTTGACATCTAGGCTCAAGCAGTGGAACTTGTTGGATGAAAGTGTGCAAGTCGCAGATCAGAGAAAGCATCACCAACCTTTTTCCAGCTTCTTCACCCATCAATATGGGCTCTGCTTCTGCCACAATGTGACCGGTCTGTCCGAGGCAATCGGAATCGCCTGTAACCAGAATGAGTGGCGCCTCTTCATTGACAGCTCATCCAGGAGCCTCAAAGCCGTGCTGCTCCATAATGGTAACAAGTACCCGTCTTTTCCCCTGGCTGACTCGGTGCACCTCAGAGAGGATTACAACAACATCAAGACCTTGCTGGACGCCTTGAAGTATGATGAGTACATTTGGGGGCTGATTCGTGAAAGTGATTTACAGCATAATCATAAATCTCGAAAAACTACTCACTTCTAAATCTTTTG
Source organism: Myxocyprinus asiaticus (assembly GCF_019703515.2). Classification (NCBI taxonomy): domain Eukaryota; kingdom Metazoa; phylum Chordata; class Actinopteri; order Cypriniformes; family Catostomidae; genus Myxocyprinus; species Myxocyprinus asiaticus. The sequence goes on from NC_059361.1 coordinate 9,588,021, forward strand.
TAGTAATTTTTGTATTACTTTAGTATAAATACATGTTAATTTGGATTCATATGTTGTTTTTTTCTGACTTTATGTGAATGAAAAGACACAAATTTGCCCGTTTTCTCATTGGAAATAGGTACATTTCAAAATATCACTGTCCTGGTCACAAAAGCAAAGTTTGTGGGGAATAATAGCCATTTTCTATACTTTTGAGGCATAAGCAATTAGGAAATAACACTTAATACCCAGGAACAAAAATTGTTTTACATAGTGTTATTCTTGGAAAAAATGTGCTAATGTTTTTCTAAAATCTTGAGAATAGTTTTCAGAACATATTTGTCAAGCTGATGTATACAGTGAAGAACAACATGAGGATGAGTAAATGATGAAATAATGTTTTACTTATGGTGAACTATCCCTTTATAGTTGAAGCGTAATTGGAGTGGTGCCAAAGTTCCAACTTGCTGTGATAGGATAATTGCTCTTTTTTGATCTCTTTGAATTGTATTACTGATGAAAATAAAAATAATAATACGTTTTAACTTTGAAAACAGAAATTGTTAAAGTTAAATGTAATTTTATTTAATTTTTTTACACATTTGAAAGGACTGTACTTTTATTCCTTGCAGAATAATTTATGTTCGCATTAAATTAAATATGGCATCTACTCTGATTTAGTACTTAGTCAGAATAGATGGCATACTCTGTACTATATTCTTAATGGTAGCTGAATGCATCATTTAATTAACCAAAATATTTATTAAACAAACGTGCAAGGTCACGGGTCAATACCCACGTCCCCAAATGAAGTATATCTGGAATCTATTTAGACTACTCTCATGCATACCTTAAGAATGTAGTGTTTTACCGGTCGAGAAGTGTGTCCTTCATCAAATACATTACATCCTCTGACAGTACACGATATTGGACGCAGGGCTAGCCACCACTGCTGTGATGGAGTTTCAAAAAAACTCTTTTGGAAGTCATGGAAATGTAATAATGTATTTTTTTATTTTATTGTTGGAGCAAATGGGAACGCAAAAATTATATTTGCTGTCATCCCCGCTATAGACGTTTACCCCAGTGTAGTGTACTTGCAACTTTCAAACACAGAAATGTGAAAAGGGTCCATTTTACAGTCATCGTTTACAGTACACTGGAGTACATTGTTTTAGTGGCTTTTAAATAGAGGAAGTAGGCTAGAAAGCTTCGTCGTGGAAGTGACTCTGCTGTGGGTGAATCCAGTTAGTCAGCAGGTTATTAAATCAAACTCTAATGACTCACTCATGAGATCTGGAGATACTCTCAATGGTGCTCTCTCGCTGGGAAGTCTATCAAAACAACCCTCACTTTTCAGCATCCAGGAGTGGTTTTTTTGGGTCATCAATGAGCGCATTAATGAAGTGGGTGTTGAAGCACCCCCTCTTGGCCGGTATAATGTTAATAACAAAGCTTAACCACTCTCTTTACATGCAGGGGGTGGACGCGAGCAGTTCTTAATGGAGAGAGTTAACAAGAATGGCATTTGCATAAGGTATCATTAATAATGTGGAGCTTTGGAAGTGCAGCCATCTGTGTTTGTTTATTAAGTGGAGACAGAAAGTCCATCTTTATCAATATCGGCATCTGGGATAGTTCTGATTTATGGCTCGTGCTTCCTCAACTGAATGTGTTCTAGATTGAAAATTAAGCATCCAGTATGGCTCAGAGGTCTCTGAGGTGCTTAAGTGATGGACACCAGAGGTTCCCTGGCTTTGACTAGGGATGTGCAAAACTACGTATGACTTTCTTCTGTGTTAGGCAGAATAACGTCCTCAGTCACTATTCACTTTCATTTTATGGAAGAAAAAAAAAGATGCAAAGAAAGTGAATAGTGACTGAGACTAAGATACTGTCTAACATCTCCTTTTGTGTTCCATGGAAAAATGAAAGTCATACGGGTTTGAAATGACATGATGGTAAATGATAAAATTTTGGGGGCCAATAGCATACTAGTAACAAGAGCTACTTTTCCACCATCGGGGTGAATGGTTGTGAGCATGGTGAGGAATGGTTCCAGTAGCATTTCAACTTGAAGACGGTTCATCACGGCACGATTACAAAACATTCTCGGCCTGGATTTCTCTGCACGGTTAGCTAACTGTGCTTAACCATTCTCAACCGGGCTGGAGGAATGGCTTTAGTATGTGGAGACTCATGGTTGTCAATTTGCCAACGTGACGGTAACGCATTTGTTTCTAGCTAGCTGAAAAAAGTTATCTATTAATAAAATTTGGTTAATAAAATTTTATAGAACAAATAGTGTATGTTTCTTGAAGGTGTATCTTCATGATTATGTGATGATGGTTTAACTAGTATAGTATGTAAAAGATGAAGCGAGAAGCAGTTTTCCTTCTTAAGGTGAGGCTTTATTTTTCCCTCTTCGCCACACCACTTTACAGTTTACCTTTACGCACTAAACTAAACACTAACACACACTGCTTTCACAAATAAACTTTCACTACTAAAAAATCCTTGCTCTGGCACGGCTCTGTCGTATCCAATCTCTCTCGACTAAGTGCTGTGTCGCTCTATTTATGCCGCTCTCCCCGTGCTCACTGAAATTAGAGACAGGTGTTAGACATAATTTAGCTCAGGTGTAAGCGCCCTTACCGCTTTCTCTCTCTCCGGAGATATGCTTGACCACGCCCCCGCTGCCACATAGTACATTAAGTTTCTACATACCTTTTCATCAGGGAGGTAAATTACACTAGGTAGCTTATTAAAACTCATATAATATATTATTATATCACTTGTATCCTAATATTTTGTCAATGAATGTCCTTTTTAGCTAGTCTGGGAACCTTTAGCTTTCTGTGTGTTCGTGTCCAGTGGCATGCACAACCCCTCAGCAAATGATGGTAAAACTCTTGCCTTTTTCTCTTTGCTTTCCTTTTTGTGGCATGGGACATTTCTTTCCTGTCCTTTAGCAGAGTAAAAAATCAGGGGGAAAAACAGTCCTAAAAACTGGAATATGTGATTGTCCTCCATAGCGCACTCGCTCCAATGTTTACCTCTCACGCCATTGCCAACTGACATATTTGTTACGTACATTCAAGCACCACAGTGGAAAAAGAAACCGTAACCGTGCCAACTGGCCCGGATCAGCATGGAACGGCACGGTTCACAACTAGAACTGTTCGTCCTGATGGTGGAAAAACGGCTAAAGCATAGGCGTTGCTGTTTTTCATAAACCTGCCATGCAAATATGAGGGTGTTTAGGTGATTTCATCTTATTTATTTACACTCTTTTACAGCCCACCTGCTGTGTGCATTTAAGTCAGTTATGTTGCCAAACCGTCTTAGATCCCATAATACCATGTTAAACCTTGTTTTCCCCTCCGCCTGCAGACTACAACTCAACCTGTCAGCTGTCTAACTCCAAATCAGAATGGCAACAGTCATGTTGTCAGAATTAGGGATGGGTCAGTATGGTCAACTAGCTGTCTAACAACCAACTAATTGATTAGAGAGGACCAGAAGTGAGGAATTTTTATAAAGATGTTTTTACTCAAACTTCCCATTTTGCAAATAACCATTTTCATGTCTGAGAATGATAACTGGATGTTGGCTACATAGACAGTTAGGCAGCTCACTAAATTGGCATTTTTTCCATTGGATCTTTAGATTGAGTGTGATGAGAATTTTTTTCTTTGTATATTCTCACTTCTGGGTTTGTTTTTCATGCATTCATTTATTTATAAATTCTTGTGCTTAATAAGAAGGTTTGGTTTGGGCCATGTCTGAAAATAAAGGTAGCTGGTTTGTTGCCTTGCTGCCCAGTCAATCAATGAATAAAGAGACAGAAAGAAACTGGTTTCAGACCGGCTTCCCATGCACCGTAACATCACGTCTAATGATAAAACAAATTAAAGTGAGCTTTGAAGGATAATCAAGTAAATATTTAATGACTAATACATTTTTTTTTCTCATTAATTGATAAGTTGATTCAAATAGACATTAATTAATTAATGAATACATAAGGCAGCATTTTTCCAAAAAGGAATGTAGCTACTAGGGATTTACTCGAGTAATCGATAAATTGAGTACTCGTTTAGCTTTAAATATTTGGTTAGTTAAATCAATACTCGAATATTGCAATTTGATTTTCCTTTGTGGTCCTTTGATGGGGGTATTTACACTAATCGGATAGCTATCTGTTTATGAAAATCCAAGTGTAAATGCCCTTCATATCGGATAAAAATCTGATCACTCAAACCACCTCCGTAGGTGGTTTTTGACGCATTCCATTCGAAACTCAGTCAAGTTTAAATGCATCTGGCTGTTCAAGCTACAAATGTAAACTTCATTCTGCCCGAACAGCGCTACGTCAGCATGGGAGAAATGCAAAACATAACAGATGCTTCCGAGTTATTGCATAGGGTTTTAGGGTCACAATTTCGGTACGGTTCAGTATTTGCTATGGTTAGAAAAAAAATATTACTGCCAAATCCAAAGTAATACTTTATTTGGTAAACACTTCAACAGGTTTTCCCTTACTAAAAATCACCAACAAATGTAAATGTATTTTTAATTTTATTTGGCAACATTTTTGCAAAATGAAATGATGTGCTTCATTACATGTTTCACTGCTGTTTCACAGTGAAATGTTCAGCAAGGAGCACCAAAAGCGATTGAAATTGAGGTTTTTAAGGTGAATTTAACCTAAAACTTTAACTTAACCTAACCGATAATGTCCTTAAAGCAAACGCGACATGAAAAGCACATTTTCTACCTCGTCATTTCATGTCCCTTCTATGACACATTCATCTCATGTGTCAGCTTACGTGCTTAGCCGGGCTCGAGTCTCAGTCTTCCAAATCCAAGGTCCAACACTCTTATCAGTTAAGCTACTGCCAAGCTAATCGTGTTGGAATAAGTGTGTAAATAAGGTTGCAGGGCTTCAGACTGCGACTAAAATGGTCGCAAATACGACCAAAAATAATTTATTGTGACAATAATTTACATCAAGTCGCCACTGGCAACAATCGGGTTGTGTGCGTTCACATGCGGTTTCGTCAGATATCATCTTTTGAGTGCACACCAGTGTGTCTTGTGCTGCTTTTCATCCATTCTGTTGTGATGACGAGCTCGCTGCACCACATGCAACAACAAACCCAGCGCGAGAGCGTCGTGAACAAATTACTCTTTTGAACCGGGTCTTTTTAATTAATCACCCGAAAAGAACTGAGGGTTTGAACTCAGAAGCTCACGTTAGCAGTTTGAATCAGATTCACATTCTCAGCGAATCAGCCGTCAGTGAGCTCACAACTGGGAGCGCAGACATTTCAAAATAAGAGTCCCAAGTATATTCCGGAATTTCTTTATAATTAAAAGTCCTGTAATGTACACCACATTTTTTCCTCTTCTGGTAATTATTGATTGGGATTGGAGTAGCACAATAAACTGCATCTGGAATTTCTTTCAATTTAAATTGTTTTGAAATATTGCCTTAGACTTTCTTTACAGTTAGCGGATGGTAACACTTGGTTTTGACACTTAGGACAATTGAGGGAAAATTGAGGGACATGTACACAGCTATTACACAATGTGCAAACATTCACTGATGCTCAAGAAGGTAACACCCTACTATATGCATACTATACTTCTTGTAAATATCTGTGATGTAGATTCTGAAGAGCAGTACTAAATATAAAAATCTTTTATCTCTTATATTTGTATAAATTATGAAAGGGGTGTGAACATTTGAGACAAAAGTGAATGCAAACTTATCTTCTCAACAATATATTCTGTTTAAACCTCTGATTAATGGGTTATCAGCTGTCTTCCTTTTCTTCGGCTTTCTATCTAAATCAAGCAATTCTGTGATTTGGTGACTAAAACAGCCATTTGGCTCCTTAATGTTTCAGTTTAGGAGCCAATGGCTCCTAAGTCATTTTTTTAAGTCTGGGGCTGTGGGTTGCCAACTTTCTACCAAACAAATACAGGACATTCCTGCTCTAAATATGGGATTTTTTTTTTTCAGCGGGGCTTTGGCGTGAGACGCTGCACAACGGTTAAAAATGTTCATCTAGAGCTTAATTACACAGGAAAACAACTGAAAAACAGCGGGGACAGATGCAAAAACGTGGTCGGTGTGAACGGCCCCTAACACACATAAAAAAAAAAATAATAAATACTTCAATACAACGACCAGGAAGAAACAAATTTTCATTCTTCACTTTTAATAAACAATACTTTTGCCAAAAGAATGAAGCTGCAATCAATGGAGAAAGACAATATTTTTCTGACAAGCATTTTCTTCCACATAATGTTTCCATTTAAAATTGGGCTCATAAGTTTTAGACAGTATATGAATAATGTGTTAAAATAGTATATATCGCTAAAATATAATTTGGCCTTCCAGGGCCACTGTCTCAGTACAAGTCTTAGTACTATTTTAAGCAACCATGCTTTATAATGGATTTTTGAAATAGTGTATTTCTCCTAGAATAACAGTTGTTTTTTTGCCGTAAATAGTGTTTATCACAAGGGAAAGGCAAGAAAATCACATTGTGTTTTAACTAAACCTGTACTGTACTTTTGTACATAAAGTGCTTCTGTTATTATTTAACTGAGTCTCTCTTACAGAACAAGCACTGACATTTGCAATGCAATATTTTGTCATGTCATGAATTACTTGTGTTTTTGGAATCACAATGGTGAGAAACAAAACCATTCACTGATGTATGTTTGACAAAATTCTCCTGCTTCTGACTTAAAATGTTGTTTAGTCTCTGTGCAGCTCTCATCTTTAATGTGCCTCCATGTCAGTTAGAGTCACAGAGGCAAAGCGTCCATCACTCAGTGTGTGTGTGTGTGTGTGTTTGAGAGAGAAAGTTAACCGGCCTCCATGGTTTTTGTGATTCATACATTCCTAGATCCGTCCCTCGCCATTTGGACAAGACACATTAGTCTATATTTCCCTGATCCACAATAATGACTTTATAATAAGGCCACATTAGAGAGGATTTCCTCAATCTATCCAGAGCACTTTCCTTTTAATTGCAGAGCAGTCTGTTTCCATTTCACTGTGTTAATTTATTAGAACTGAAGAGCATAGACAGACAGGAGAGAGACAGAAACATTTTACCAATCCTTGTGTTGTCTCTCTCATTGTGCATTGTTTTTAATCTGTAGATTTGAATGCCATTATGGTGGTCTGGCTGCAGTGCGCAAAAATCTGTATTCTTGAAAGAGTCCTTTAGAGGTAATAAAACTGCTAATAGTATTTTTATATAATCGTTAAACGTGAGGGGAGCTTGACACCAAGGGTACGTTGCAATCAGGGACAGAAATTATTCAAAGCTCTGGGAACAAAATGCCATGGAAGGTGACAAAATACCCCAGATGTTTAAAATGTGAATTGCTCTGTTTTATCTGTTATTTAACATTTGATATGCTTCATAATACTCTATTCTAGGCCTATCTACTTATGGGTTTACTGTAGTGATCATTTCAAATATTGGAAGTATGTATGTTTGTTGTTGCATGCAACCAGCGAGGACATGACAGTAGAAATTAGCTTTATTTATTGTTTTAGTATCAGGCTATTTCGTGGCACCTAATCTTTCTTATCACATTTAATCCAGACTGCATACCACAACTCAGCTAAAACATAATTTCTTTTGTGCTGTAGATTGAGTAGCAAAACAGAGTATTTTAGTATAGTGTTCCATCCTTATCGGCTGAATAATTCAGACATTCAGACAACCATTAGCAGAATAGAATGTCTTGAATATTGTTTGTTTCCAAATTCTGAATTATCAACTGATTCTTGATTCCCAACCCAATCATTGAGCACCATCAGTTTGTATCTGAAGTGTCCTCTTTCTAGCTCTATCATTTTCTCCCTCTCTGTAATGATACAGTGTGCATTAATGGCAGATAGTCGGTAATGAGGGTGACTTTTACAGAAGGCTGCATGATTAATTCAGATGCTTTACTGCTAGTTAATGTTTTAGAGAGACCATTATTTAATCTGGCCTCATGCTGTGTGTCTGCACTCAGAAAAAAACAGAACTCTGAGCAACATAATGTCCTGTTTGTGGTTACAATGTTCTGGCAGAGAAAGAACATGTTAAAGAAAAGCATACGAACAGTAATCACAGTGGCAGCAATTGGTAGGTGACCGTGGACGAGAGAGACAGACAGGCAGAGAGGGAGACAGATAGAGAGAGAGAATGCTCATGACTGGATCTGATTTATAAGGCTTTTCTTGTCGCCCAATAACAATGGCTCGTAAGCGTATCCCTCTCACATAAGCTTTTAAAAGTGCTGTTTTAAAGTGACTCGAGTGGTTTTTAATAAGCACGGATGCAGTTAACGGTGCATGTCGTGGCTTCACTCAGATTAAGTAGCTTAAAATTGTGGAGGCCATTAACACCCGACTGCCTGCATTGGCGACCGATGGTCTCCCAAGAGGATACTTAACCATTAGGATTAGCCAATCACTCACTCACCTTCAACCTTCTTCATAACTCACTCTCTCTGTCTTATAGTGGAGTTAATGAGTCTGGACCTGTTCTTTCCTGCTTTCAGTTAATAGCTTGTTAGAGATTCTGAAAAGAAGTGTTGCCTTTTATACAAACAGAAAAAAACACGTAAAAACACATGTATACAATACATTTGTGCACAGGTGAAAAACAGATTTTATTGTTCAGAACAATATGTGATGCTCTTTTTTTGTGGGATCTATTAATTTATTCAAAAATACATTAAAAATACAAACTCTCCTAAGATCTCATTAAAAGTCTAAAAAAAACGGTATTTTTAGTATTAGCTTCTTTTTATCATTTCTTAAAAATAAGCAGTAAAGCAGTTTTGTTTTAAATTAATATTTAAAGTATAATTCAGAAGTCTAATATATTATTGTATGTGACTCATGTCTTGTTCTGAAGGAATACGATAAGGTTTTGTGAGAAACAAACCGAAATCTAACGTATTATTAGGTGAAACTCGTTTTGAATTCCTTCAGAACAAGACATGAGTCGCATACCATAATTTACTAGACTTCTGAATTTAAATTTTTCTGTGAACTATCCCTTTAAAGAAATTTCAATGTATCGATCACGGAATGTAAGAATCGATTATCATTACTATATTAATGCCCAATGTGACCGTCTCATATTACACGTCACAAACCTTCTCGCAACAGAGCGGAACGGAGCATGCGAAATTGAAGGGAAATAAAAATGTTATCTTTTGCAGTGTGCGCTGCAACAAGCCCTGCATGACAATAGGTGTGTTCGACTGCATGCAGCGCTGCTCAGACCGATTGGCGCTGGACTTGAAGCAGTGCATGTCGGTTAGAAATTTTATCCGACTTGAGATGGCACCACCACCGCGTCACCGTGACGTATGCCTTCAAAGTACTGCGAGAGCGATTAGAGAGCAGCCGTGTGGTTCAGTCAGTGCAGTTGCTCCTGAGGAGCTGCACAAGCTCTGAGCGTAGACACTACATATTCGGGATTGGCCAGAAATCTCAGATGACAGCGGTGACACGTAGGGCTGTCACGATTATGAAGTTTGGCTGACAGTTAATTGTCAAACAAATAATTGCAAATGTGACAATTAATTGTCTGTTTGAGGGCTATGACGATCAATTGTCCCTTTAGGGCTTTCACAATTAATTGTCATATTTCTTAAGGCGCAAGTGTGCTTCATACATCTTAAGAAGTCACTTTTAGGGGGCCTGGGTAGCTCAGCGAGTAAAGATGCTGACTATCACCCCTGGAGTCCCAAGTTCAAATCCAGGGCATGTCGAGTAACTCCAGCCAGGTCTCCTAAGCAACCAAATTGGCCCAGTTGCTAGGGAGGGAGAGTCACATGGGGTAACCTCCTCGTGGTCACTTTAATGTGTGTTTCTCACTCTCATTGGGGTGCATGGTGAGTTGTGCATGAAGCCTACATTTTTACATACAGTATTTAACTTCAAATATATAAATCAAATAATAAAACTGGGGTATAAGATTTCCTTTTAAGGTTTTAAAACTATCAAAAATATCAAAATATTTCTAAATACTTAAAATATGTCTCTTTGGTCAACTTTAGTTTTGGTAAATTCTTTACATTTACATTGTTGTTTTTTGGAACTTATTAAAAATAAATAAGATATAATACAAAATATATTTTTATTATATTTATATTATGTAATAGAATATTATGTTAAATTAAGCAATAATAAAATATTTCTGTCCTAATTTCTTCACTTTGACAAGTTATTTTAATGCTCTTTGATGAAACCCACGAGCCATTATTTCTTATGAAGCAAAACCTTTGAGATTTCATTTCATCATTTTATCACTCCACAGAAATAGAGTAAGCGTGCGTCACCTCCTCTGTGTCACTCTGTCATTAACCATAAGTGAATGAACCCGCTTTGACCAAGAACATTTGCCATTACCCGATCGTTAAATTAAAGTGAAACCGGAGCGCTTTGCGTACACTATCCATGTTACCTTTGTTCGTTTATATTTTTGCGGGAGTTTAGCGCGAGCCTCTGCTGATGGCGCACACATCAGAGCATTTGAGAAGCATTTCACACGCTCTTCCGGACAGGAGCTCTGGGTTGATGTCCGCAGTGCGGCTCAGTGGCACTCGGAGTTCAGTTGAATAACACACAAACGCGCCGTTCATGGCATTTTTATATTTGTTTAAAATTCCCTTATTTGGGCATTAAATTGTGATTGGAATTTGAAGTGCACAATAAAAGCAGTCATCTCAAATTAGTTAGATTAAATAACTGCGATCAGACGATTATTTAATAATCGCAACAGGCCTAGTGACACGTGTTTCATGGGCTGCGTTCGCAATGGCATACCACTCTTACTACTTCTGCTATGTCAGTCTATGGCAGATAGAGTAGAATGATAGTATGCCAGTACCAAGGTGTTTATTCTGACACCAGTTAGGCGAAAACTTTCACAAATCCGTGTTTTTATAAAAGTACATCATGTTTATATCATGCTATATTATGTTTGTCATGGTAATATCATGTTTATTCATTAAAAAACATTCAGAATTATTAAAAACACTGACTCCTTTATTGGTAGTAGAATAATACAGACTTTCTTCTTGTACACACATCAGGCACTGTATCAAGCAGCACATAGACTTTTCAAATGATAATGTTTCTGGTTATTATATGTAAAATTCAAGAATCTATATATCTGAATTCCACTTCGTCTGCAATAAAGAAAGCAAACATCGCACAATCTTCTGTGACTGATGTAGGTTCAGCACAAGTGCAAAAGTGTCCAGCTTGACTGGTCTTTTTTCAACTCCTCCCCCGACTGCAACAAGCAAATCTCGCCAATCGGTAAATCAAGATGCAGTTCAAGTCGAACACACCTAATGTGATTGAATTCTCGTGAATGAGATTGACAAGCAGAGGTGTCTCCATTTAGCCATCTTTTACTTTAGCCACTTTTAATTTAGCCATTTAGCCATCTGTCACTCCCAAGAAACCACTCCCCACTCAGAGAGGGGGGGATTTTGAGTGGAAATACATCACATGGTCTTACTGAGTCTTGTCGGAAGTATGTCATGTGGAGAAGTCGCATGGTAGGTCCTACCCGAGGGGGAAGGAGTTTCTACAACATGGTGACCGGGGGCAGAGGGGCTGCCCAAGGAAGACACAGTTTATCGACAGGGAAACGATTTAGCAGAAGATATCACATGGGGTCACCTACGGGGAACCAGCACATGTGGAGCACCTACCCCAGTACAGGGCCTAATTAGCATATGTACTGGGCCGATAGCGAGTTTCTCCGCAAACTCGTCTGCCACAGGGCTAAGGAGGAAAGTCATCCAGGGATCACAGCTTGTGAACACGACTGGGAGTCAAAAGTGCACGTCTTCACCTCAAGGGAGGGGAAAGGCGCTATGCGCAAGTGGTACACCCGGCCAGCTGTCCCGGAACTTACCTGCTCATACTTTACAATACACGTGACGAAACCGGCTCAACCCGGAGATTGTAGAACCTCAAAAAGGTGTTGGGTGTTGCCCAGCCCGCTGCTCTGCAGATGTCTGCCAAAGAGGCACCACTGGTCAGGGCCCAGGAGGCTGCTACACTCCTAGTAGAGTGGGCTCATAACCCCACGGGGGGCAGCACATCTTGAGCGTGATATTTCATCACGATGGCGTCAACGACCCAGTGGGTGATCCTCTGTTTGGAGACGGCGCTTCCTTTCCGCTGTCCACCAAAGCAGACAAAGAGCTGCTCGGAGCTTCTAAAGCTCTGCGTGCGATCCAAACAGATGCGTAAAGCATGCACCAGACACAGCAACGCCAAGGCTGGGTCTGCCTCCTCCTGGGGCAGCACTTGCAGGTTCACCACCTGATCCCTAAAAGGGGTCGTAGGAACCTTGGGCACATAGCCCGGTCGGGGTCTCAGGATCATGTGAGAGTAACTCGGACCAAACTCCAGGCATGATTCGCTGACAGAGAACACCTGCAGGTCCCCTACCCTCTTGATGGAAGTGAGCGCAGTCAGGAGGACAGTCTTCAAAGAGAACCTGGGCGGGCGCCTGGTGAACTGAATCACGTAGCCGAGTTGGACGGTCCGGGTCAGCCATCATGACGGGTTGGAAAGCGTGAGCCACGTGTCCAAACTCCGGGTGAGGGGGACCAAGGGGACAATCATGTCGGACGTACCGGTGGGTGGGGCCTCGCGGCGGGGCGGAGCCTGAGGCACCACGTTGAGGGGGCTCGAACCCCGTGGCCGTGCTGAGTCCAGAGACATCGAAGCACTTACCTGGCTCCTGACGCCCACCAAAAGATTGGTCGAGGAGGGGGGAGGAGGAATATCGTCCCCGCAGTCCGTCGGAACCAACCCGGTGTGGGCATGTTTGTGCCATGAGCGGCGCTCCGGGAAAGAGTGTCCGTCATCTCCGCGTCGGCCTGAGACTGGGTGACCATACCCGAAGGAGGAAGCCCAGCTGAAGCCTCCACGTCAGACTGGACGAGCCCGCTCTCCGATGCTGCGCTCGATAACTCATCTTCTTCCCGGGCTCCGAATAAGAGGTCAAACTCGCCCTGAGACGAGCCGGCGGTCTCATCCGAGAACCCGACCGGGGCTCCCATTGAAGTCCCCAAATCGCCCCCAGTGCTAACCGACGCGGCCTCATACCCATAGGTAGACGGACCGAGGCGGGGAGCCGCTGGGGTGGCTTGCTTTCTTACGAAGGCAAGCCACGACCACAACGTTGCCATGGTCATGTTCTCGCAATGAGGACAAGACCCATCCACGAACGATGTCTCCGCGTGGGCAGCACCTAGACGCGTAAGACAGCGATCGTGGCCATCAGAAGCGGAGAGATAACGACCGCAACCAGGAATAACACACAAAAGGAAAGGCATCTTTAAAAAGACGTTCCATATGTGCTGCTCTTTTAGAATTGAAAATATATTCTTTTAGAATATACTCTTTTGTTTTGTTCTGCCGAAGTGCCCAGGGGCGTTCTCTGCACTCCACGGGTGCAGAGGGGGAGAAGCCGCTGAAATGCGCCGTAAATCCAGCAGTTTGAAGTGAATGATAGGGAGAAATTGAATTCAGTGCACTGAATGCAACCGCTCGGCTCCGAAGAGAAAATCTGAATGAGTGGTTGCATACCAGCTCCTTTTATACCTGTATGTCCGGGGGAGAGGTATGCAAATTCCACTCGCCAATTCCCATTGGCCTTTTTTCAAAAAGCAGAGGTGTTTGGGGCTCCCAAGTGTGACCCCTAGTGTCACTACATCGACACAGCGTCGAGTGAGTGACAGATAGTGAATTGTTAACACACACTTCAATGGTTGTTAACCTTCTCTGATCAAACAAAGGATAACCAAAAATTGTTTTCACACAGTTTTCAAAACAAAAATGGTATGATAACATCCATATTTAGCAGTAAATCTATGAGCCGGCTCTTTTTAGTGAATCAAAAAGACATCAGTTGGAGCTGACAGAATTAACTGACTCACTCCAAATAAACCACAAACTGTTACTGTGTTTTGTGAACTTAAGGCTCAAGAGACTCATGAGTGTTACTTACTGGTCATTCATATGACAACATGTAGTTTGTTGTAATAAGTGAATAATCTGAAAAAATAATTCTAAATGGACTACCTGGCAATTAAATATTTCATGAAAATTAAAACAATGCAATTCTTTAAAAAAAGCAGTTCACTTTTAAACATGCTTACAGTATTGTTTATTTGTCTCTCATGTCTTAAAGTCCACTTATAAAATGCAATAAATAAATAAATAATTGGCCGGTAAGAAATCTGACTGGCTGGTACATTTTTTCATCCACCGGCCACCTTGGCAGGTGGGCTAAAAAGTTAATTTCGGACCATGATCGTAATCATTGGGTAAAGAGTCGTAATTGAATTGAACCGAATCGCTGTCAGAGCGAATTGTTACACCCCTAATGTACACTTATAATTATAATTAAGAGTTTTCTTAACTTCAGGGGTTTCTTGCAAATGGGCCGATTTGTTGTTTGACCTTTAAAGGTGTTGATTGTACAACAGACCTCAATTCAGTCATTAATCAATAAAGTTTTTGTATTTGGTGAATTAAGGTTAGCCTGTTTTGTTTTAGTACAGAATGTACATTTATTTTGCACTGATTTAAATTAAACTCCGAATGGCAGTGACAATCAGAGAGATCAACGTGTGAAAGCTTGTGTCGAACATCTCACCATCCCTCCTTCTCTCCATTTTTTTCCAGATCTTTCATATGACTTATGACCTGGCCAGTGCAATGGTGCGAATCGTGAATTTAATTGGAATGATGCTGTTGTTGTGTCACTGGGATGGCTGCCTGCAGTTCCTGGTGCCCATGCTGCAAGATTTCCCTGCTGACTGCTGGGTCGCCAAGAACAAGATGGTGGTGAGTGTTTACACATAAAGTCTGTATCAAATCAGATTAGCATCTGCTCCCCATGGGCTGCCCATCTTATCCCTATCATCTTTGCTGTCACTGCACTACACCTCCCTTTTAAAGCAAAACATGAGTATTTTTTTACTCATTTGTTTTCATATCATTCATATGGGAGTATAAATTATATGATATTGTTTTCATATTGTTTCACATGGGGGTTCGCATTCGTCCCTCAAATGTAAATTTGCCTTCGCTAAACTACTAATGTATTTTTCTCCGAGGCCATGTTTTCTTAATGTTTTTTTTTATTGTTGTTCTTTATATTACTATTTTAGCCTTACCACAAGTTGACACACGTGCTGTGTATTTTGCTGAAACATGGTGGATATATTTAGTTATATTTAGGCAACATGAGCAACGACAAAATCCAGGAGTAATGTGACAATGCAGAGTGGGATTTGTCCCAAAAAAGTTATAATGAGAAAGAAGTTTTTATTAAGGTGTGTAACACGGAGTAAAGTTTACTTGTGCAACGTCAAAGCAACATCACGATTAGTTACTTTTTACAGAATTCAAGTTATGTGTGTAACAGGTATATTTTTTATATGTTTATCAGCTATTTTACAAGGTTATACATTGTGGTTCATCCAGTCAGAATGTAGAGATGGAAATATCAACTGTATAAGATTAAAAATACAGATGTGAAGTAGTTTGTGCACAGATTACAGACTTATAATTGAATTGTCATTTGACTTACATTCATCAAGTTCTAATTAAATATAAGGAATAATCAAATTAGGTGAAGAACCTTTCATTTGTGAATTAATTCACTGGAATATCCAAACTCACCTGTTTTTTTGTTAATTGAATTTCCAGCAAAATAACCATATTGTGTTATGCTACCTTAATTTTTAAATTACTCATAATGTCATAGCATTATTACATAAGAAGGGTATTAGTTGGTTGAAGTGTCTTACAATAGATTGTGTTTTTTTTTCTTCATTCGATAGCACTCTAGTATTGACAGTATTGTTCAGTGAAATGGGTTTTGATTTATTTCCATTTTTAGTCGAGGACGGGCGTCCACGGAGTCCCCAGTGTCCAGAAAGAGGCAGAGGTTTAGCTGCTTTAGCTGAATGCCAGTGTCCCGAGCAGTGACCCTAAATCAACCCAATAAGAGCGAGAGAGGCCAAACCCCAAATGAGCACGTCCTCTCAGGATCTAGGATTTATAGGCCTGTGGTGGCTCGTTGGCTTCCCTGAGGGATAATTGGTTGTCTATGATTTCCCCTGTCCTGCAGTAACATAAACCCTAGATCAGATTCAAACAAGAGCATTAACAATCAGCAGGGAGGCGTACAGACATTAGAGGCACACAGTGAGATTATCATGGAAAGGATGCTCAAATTTGCTAGTTAATTTTTTTTTAGAGAAAATTAACACTTGCCAAATGCCTGTAAAATCTTGTTTGGCAAGTAAATAAAACTCGGCAGTTGGATGGTAACTTTCTTAGGAACTGCAACATATTACATGGATTAAATAAAAAATTGTAAGAAAGATACACTGATGTAAGTGATGTAACAGATTCAAAGTCAAAGATATCCAATTAATCTACTAAATGAAACATCTGCCACGACTTGTGGATGTTGTGAACAAGTCTTCTCAGTTACAAATGCATCATCATATGTTTATCTACAATGCCTCAAGGTTTATTTTGTTTTGTTTTGTTTTTTTCTCAAGAACTGCACGTGCTGACACTTGGGGTGGGTGATATGACCAAAATCACAATATGAGTAATTTTACAGTATATCACAATAACGATATATATATATATATACACTACCGGTCAAAAGTTTTGAAACACTTACTCATTCTTTATTATAATTTTTTTTTTTTTTTTTACATTTTAGAATAATCGTAAAGTCATCAAAATTATGGAATAACATAAATGGAACTATGGGAATTATGTTGTGACTAAACAAAATCCAAAATAAATCAAAACTGTGTTATATTTTAGCATCTTCAAAGTAGTCACCCTTTGCCTAGAATTTGCAGACATGAACTCTTGACATTTTCTCAACCAACTCAGGGAGGTATCACCCTGGGATGCTTTTTAAACAGTATTGAAGGAGTTCCCATCTATGTTGGGCACTTACTGGCTGCTTTTCTTTATTATTTGGTCTTAGCCATCAATTTCCAAAACATTTTTTTATTATTAAATTTTAGTTTAATATGGTGGCACAATTATATTTTTGTCTACAAAACTAATTTCAAACATTTAAGCATACGCCTTCAGATCAAAAGATGTTTAAGATCATGAGAAACATTTCAGTCAAGTGTTTCAAAACTTTTGACCGGTAGTGTATACATATATATATATATATATATATACACACATACAGGGCTCGACAATAAGGACTGCCCGATGGCCCGGGGCCAGTGAGAGAGAGATTCGGGCCAGTTGCTAGAACTGTCACTTGCCCGATCGTGCCAGTGCTGCATTTATAACATTAGTGCAAGAAAACAACAAGTGAGAGAGCACTAAAATTACACTGAGCGAACCAAGTATTCTATTTAGCGATTCTATTTAGCTCGCAAAGATGAGCAAGTGCATAATATACTGGACGCGCCAAGGCACAGTCGTGTGCAGACACCGAGTGCACTCTCCTAGCACTGTCCTTGCTCTTTTCCAAGTGTCTTAGCAGCAGCTATTACCAATGTTTAGAAAATAGAAGGGAAAAAAACCCACTTAATGAATTTCGTAGTGGGATTTAACGTCTTGTGCAACATATTAAGTATCCCCGCACATTCCGTGTTCACAGTGCGTGAAATCCCCACATTTTTAATTTTTACATGTTGATGAAAATTTGTACATTACATTTCTCATTTCTGGAGCGTACAGGTATTTTTGTTTTTGTGCTTTGTGCATCAGTCTGTGTTGGTCTTTAGGTTGTCTGATTTCATGTTATATACAGTACACATTGTTAATTCACAGATTAGACCTAATATCTCCCTAATGTATATTTCACGTCACAACCGATTTGGTAGCAAGTCTCTTCTCAGGGATTCATATGTTTATTACATTCAGACAATAATCACACCTTTAACTCAGTGATTAAATCTTTGATGCTGTGTGTGAATACACTACACATGGCCAAAAGTTGCATGACAGCATGACTAAACAGGTGACCGAAAACACATCATCTCCTCCACAGAACTCTTCACTTAAAAACTCATGTGTAAATGGCAGTATGGCTGAGGCTAATATGATGTATTTATGAATTTATATCTGTAAAGTGCTTATATGGGATTACATAAGGCATAAATCATATCTTGCAAATTATAAATGTGATTCAATTTTGTGGGACATTGCCTTAAAAACATAATATATGTAAAAAATATTTATCTTCGGACACATTTTTAAAACCATGATGGTAAAAACAGCTATTTATCATTTTTGTGTTGGGGCCAGTGAAAATTATGGCAGGGCAGTAAAAATCTGAAGCACTGGCTCGACTGGGCCAGTAGAAAAAAATCCTTAGCGTTGAGCCCTGATATACACACACACACACACACACACACATACATATATATATATATATATATATATATATATATATATATATATATATATATATATATAGATATATATATTTGGAGGGGGGGCAATAAAAAATGGTTAATATATTAAATGAACATACTGTACTGCCTATTTTTGGATAATCTAGTCAGTGAATTAAATTCTTTCTCTTATATACACTGATCAGCCACAACATTAAAACCACCTGCCTAATATTGTGCAGGTCCCCCTCGTGCCACCAAAACAGCGCCAACCCGCATCTCAGAATAGCATTCTGAGATGCTATTCTTCTCACGACAATTGTACAGAGCGGTTATCAGAGTTACCATAGACTTTGTCAGTTCGAACCATTCTGGCCATTCTTTGTTGTCCTCTCTCATCAACAAGGCATTTCCATCTGCAGAACTGCCACTCACTGGTTGTTTTTTGCTTTTGGCACCATTCGGAGTAAATTCTAGAGACTGTTGTGTGTGAAAATCCCAGGAGATCAGCAGTTACAGAAATACTCATACTGGCACCAACCCGTCTGGCACCAACAATCATCCATGCCAATCTAATCAGCCAATCGTGTGGTGGCAGTGCAGTCTATAAAATCATGCAGATATGGGTCAGGAGCTTCATTTAATGTTCACATCAACCATCAGAATGGGGAAAAAATGTGATCTCAGTGATTTGGACCATGGTATGATTGCTGGTACCAGATGGGCTGGTTTGAGTATTTCTGTAACTGCTGATCTCCTGGGATTTTCACACACAACAGTCTCTAGAATTTACTCCGAATGGTGCCAAAAGCAAAAAAACAACCAGTGAGTGGCAGTTCTGCGGATGGAAATGCCTTGTTGATGAGAGAGGTCAACAGAGAATGGCCAGACTGGTTCGAACTGACAAAGTCTATGGTAACTCTGATAACCGCTCTGTACAATTGTGGTGAGAAGAATAGCATCTCAGAATGCTATTCTGAGATGCAGGTTGGCGCAGTTTTGGCAGCACGAGGGGGACCTACACAATATTAGGCAGGTAGTTTTAATGTTGTGGCTGTTCGGAGTAATTTTCTCTTTATTTGGAATGGGACAATATTCCAAATAAAAAAAAAAAAAAACACTCAACTTCGTTTTAAATCATTCTCACCAGAATACTAAATTTCACATTATGCCACATTTCAGTCTGATATGTTGTTGACCAATATTATTATTATTATTATAAACCTTCCTCAAGAAACTCAAGATCTTCCCAAGCAATGCAACAAAGAAAATAAATGCATAAGTTTAAAAAAACAAAACAACGAAAATAAACACTTGAAGCCCTACCCACTGATAGATAAGCCCAAGCTCTGCACATGGATATTTACATATCGCGATATACACAATATAGCAAAATCTTTATCGACTGACACTTTAAATCATCGCCACGATATATATCATCATTTCGCCCAGCCCTAGTTGACACATATGGAGTATTCCTCACATTAAGCCACCAAAACCAATATATTAGGAACAAAATACAGATGTTTCTTCATGTTTTTGTGTCAGATGCAGCTTCACTGCAAGACGTAGACTGAATCATGTCATATATAATGCTGCGAGCGACAACTACGCTGTTTGACACTTACAGATGAAGTCACATACACCTTAGCCAAATACATTTAAAGTCAGTTTTTCACAATTCCTGACAGACATTTAATAGTAGAAAACATTTCCTGTCTTAGGTCAGTTAGGATCACTACTTTATTGTAAGAATGTGAAATGTCAGAATAATAGTAGAGAGAATGATTTATTTCAACTTTTATTTCTTTCATCACATTCCCAGTGGGTCAGAAGTTTACATACACTGTGTTAGTATTTGGTAGCATTGTCTTTGAATTGTTTAACTTGGGTCAAACGTTTTGGGTAGCCTTCCACAAGCTTCTCACAATAAGTTGCTGGAAATTTGGCCCATTCCTCCAGACAGAACTGGTGTAACCGAGTCAGATTTGTAGGCATCCTTGCTCACACACGCTTTTTCAGTTCTTCCCACAAAATTTCTGCCACCACCATGCTTCACAGTTGGAATGGTGTTCTTCAGCTTGCAAGCCTCACCCTTTTTCCTCCAAAAATAACAATGGTCATTATGGCCAAACAGTTACATTTTTATTTCATTAGATCAGATGACATTTCTCCAAAAAGTAAGATCTTTGTCCCCATGTGCACTTGTAGTCTGGCTTTTTTATGGCGGTTTTGGAGCAGTGACTACTTCCTTGCTGAGCAGCCTTTCAGGTTATGTTGATATAGGACTCGTTTTACTGTGGATATAGATACTTGTCTACCTGTTTCCTCCAGCATCTTCACAAGGTCCTTTGCTGTTGTTCTGGGATTGATTTGCACTTTTCGCACCAAACTACATTCATCTCTAGGAGACAGAATGCATCTTCTTCCTGAGCGGTGTGATGGCTGCGTAGTCCCATGGTGTTTATAATTGCATACTATTGTTTGTACAGATGAACATGGTACCTTCAGGCATTTGGAAATTGCTCCCAAAGATGAACCAGACTTGTGGAGGTCCAACATTTTTTTTCTGAGGTCTTGGCTGATTTCTTTTGATTTTCGCATGATGTCAAGCAAAGAGGCACTGAGTTTGAAGGTAGGCCTCAAAATACATCCACAGGTACGCCTCAAATTCAGTACACATTCTATCAGAAGCTAATTGGCTAATTGTCTAAAGACTTGACATAATTTTATGGAATTTTCCAAGCTGTTTAAAGGCACAGTTAACTTAGTGTATATAAACTTCTGACCCACTGTAATTGTGATATAGTCAATTAAAAGTCAAACAATCTGTCTGTAAACAATTGTTGGAAAAATTACTCATGTCATGCACAAAGTAGATGTCCTAAACAACTTGCCAAAACTATAGTTTGCTAATATTTAATCTGTGAAGTGGTTAAATAATTAGTTTTAATGACTTCAACCTAAGTGTATGTAAACGTCTGACTTCAACTGTATATGCAAGAAAGGAAAAGGCAAAATAATTCCAATGACAGAGACATTTTCAATAAAAATTATGCTAAATAACATTTCATGGCCAGTAAGAAATATTGGCCATAGTGAATTTTCTGAATTCACTAGCAGGTGTGGCAAAAAGGTAATTTTGGACTGAGTATGTCACCAAAATATATCAGTAAAATACATGTTACAAGGGTTCTGAGTATTTAAACACTAATATATTAAAGCCACTTTGTATTTTTCCAATTCATTTTGGATGCCTGCAGCTACTTTACATTTTTACATCCAGCTTTTCTAGTGACAGCGATGTCATTCTGAAATGGTATGGTCCTTTTCTTCTTCTTGGAAAGCTGTAATAAGCTGTCTCTCTCTGTAGATTGAGCCCCTGCAGAAATGAGTCTGAAAGCAATCTGGACATGTCTCCACAGAAGAGTCAATATTGATTCCTCACGGATTTCCACACACATCCACTGGACAAGGACAATTTATTCACTATTTTAGACTCACACAGAAATTTCACATATTTCTAAATAGCTGACCCACTTTTCTTCAGCTTGGATTTCATTTCCGGCCCCATTTGTACATATTTTCATTTTGTTTGACTGTTTTTTCCAATGCAAAGCTCCCAGGAGTCGGTCTAGATTAATATTCATGCAGTCATTGGAAGAGTTTAAACTTTCTTTCATACATACGCATAGGCCTATAGGAAATAGCTAAAATATATTTGTCTCAATATTTTTCAACCTTTTGATGATATTCAATATAAATCTTCATACATTTGAAATCAGAAGTTTACATACGCTTAGGTTGAAGTCATTAAAACTCATTTTTTATCCACTCCACAGATTTAATATTAGCAAACTATAGTTTTGGCAAGTCGTTTAGGACATCTACTTTGTGCATGACATGAGTAATTTTTCCAACAATTGTTTACAGACAGATTGTTTCACTTTTAATTTACTATATTACAATTCCAGTGGGTCAGGTGTTTACATACACTAAGTTAACTGTGCCTTTAAACAGCTTGGAAAATTTTAAGGCCTACCTTCAAACTCAGTGCCTCTTTGCTTGACATCATGGGAAAATCAAAAGAAATCAGCCAAGACCTCAGAAAACAATTTGTGGAACTCCACAAGTCTGGTTCATCCTTGGGAGCAATGCCTGAAGGTATCACGTTCATCTGTACAAACAATAGTACACAAGTATAAACACCATGGGACCACACAGCCATAATACCGCTCAGGAAGGAGATGCATTCTGTCTCCTAGAGATGAATGTAGTTTGATGCGAAAAGTGCAAATCAATCCCAGAACAACAGCAAAGGACCTTGTGAAGATGCTGGAGGAAACAGGTAGACAAGTATCTATATCCACAGTAAAAATAGTTCTATATCGACATAACCTGAAAGGCTGCTCAGCAAGGAAGAAGCCACTGCTCCAAAACCGCCATAAAAAAGCCAGACTACAGTTTGCAAGTGCACATGGGGACAGAGATCTTACTTTTTGGAGAAATGTCATCTAATCTAATGAAAACATTTTTTTTATCTGTTTGGCCATAATGACCATTTTATGTTATACCCACAAGCCGACACAGACCGGGCACTCAAGGAACTGTATGGGAGTATAAGCAAGCAGGAAACCGCGCACCCTGAGGCTGCGTTCATTGTGACCGGGGACTTTAACAAAGCCAAATTCAAGTCAGTAGCACCGAAATACTACCAACACATCAGTTGCAACACACGGGGGGACCAGGTTTTGGACCATTGCTACTCTCCCTTCCGGGATGGCTACAGATCCCTCCCCTGCCCACCATTTGGCAAATCGGACCACTCTTCCATTCTCCTTCTGCCCGCTTACAGGCAGAAACTGAAACAAGAAGCACCCGCCCTCAGAACGATCCAGTGCTGGTCAGACCAATCAGATTCTATGCTACAGGACTGTTTTGATCACGTGGACTGGGAGATGTTCCGGTCCGCCTCTGATGACGACATCAAGATCTATGCTGATACCATAACATGTTTCATCAGGAAGTGCATAGATGATGTAGTGCTGACCAACACAATATGGATCTACCCTAACCTGAAACGGTGGATTAATAGTGATGTTCGTGCAGCACTTAATGCGCGGACCTCCGCTTTTAATTCCAGGAATGAGGAGGAGCATAAACAAGCCAGTTATGCCCTCCGCAAAACTATCAGAGCAGCCAAAGGCCAGTACAGGGACAAAATTGAAGGACAGTTCAACACAGACTCTAGAAGCATGTGGCAGGGAATTAATATCATCATGGACTTCAAAGGGAATAAAAACTCCACCGTGAACACCGCTGCCTCTCTCCCAGATGAGCTTAATATTTTTATGCTCGTTTCAAGGGAAACAACACCACCCTCGCGGAGAGAGCTCCCACGGCCGAAGCTACAGAGGTTAGTTCACTCTTCGTCTCTATAACGGACATAACCCAATCCTTCCGATGGGGGAATATCTGTAAAGCCGCAGGTCCAGACGCTATTCCGGGCCGTGTCATCAGAGCGTGCGTGAACCAACTGGCTGGTGTTTTTACAGACATTTTCAACCTTTCCCTCTCCTTGTCTGTGGTCCCCACATGCTTTCAAATGTCTACCATTGTGCCTGTGCCAAAGCAATCCAAAATCACTTGCTTAAATGACTGGCATCCTGTTGCTCTGACCCCCATCATCAGCAAATGCTTTGTGAGACTAATCAGAGATTACATCTGCTCTGTACTGCCTGCCTCACTGGACTCACTGCAGTTTGCTTACCGCAACAACCGCTCCACTGATGATGCCATTGCATCTATACTACACACTGCTCTCTCCCACCTGGAAAAAAGGAACACATATGTGAGAATTCTGTTTGTAGACAGCTCAGCATTCAACACCATAGTGCCCTCCAAGCTTGATGAGAAACTCCGGGCTCTGGGCTTAAACAGTTCGCTGTGCAGTTGGACACTGGACTTCCTGTCAAGCAGACACCAGGTGGTTAGAATGGGCAGCAACATCTCCTCATCACTGACCCTCAACACTGGAACCTCGCAGGGCTGTGTTCTCCGCCCACTCCTGTATTTCCTGTACACACATGACTGTGTGGCAACACACAGCTTCAATGCCAAAATTAAATTTGCTGATGATACGACAGTGGTAGGTGTATTTTTATTGTATACAGTCTTCTTATTTTGTGTATACTGTATATTGTATATTCTTTTTATTGTATACAGTCTTCTTATTCTGTGTATACTGTATATTGTATATTATTAGATGTATATTGTATATTGTGTAAACTGTGTTATGTGTAAATCAGATGTTTATTGTAATTGTCATATTGCTATGTTGCTTGAAACTGCACCCAAGACTTTCACCCACTGTTGCACTTGTGTATATGGTTGCGTGACAATAAAGGGATTTGATTTGATTTGAAATGGTGAGGCTTGCAAGCCGAAGAACACCATCCCAACCGTGAAGCATGGGGGTGGCAGTATCATGTTGTGGGGGTGCTTTGCTGCAGGAGGGGCTGATGCACTTCACAAAATATATTGCATCAAGAGGAAAGAAAATGATGTGGATATATTGAAACAACATCTCAAGACTTCAGCCAGGAAGTTAAAGCTCTGTCGCAAATGGGTCTTCCAAATGGACAATGACCCCAAGCATACCTCCAAAGTTGCGGCAAAATGGCTTAAGGACAACAAAGTCAAGGTACTGGAGTGGCCATTACAAAGCCCTGACCTCAATCTGATAGAAGTTTTGTGGGAAGAACTGAAAAAGTGTGTGTGAGCAAGGAGGCCTACAAATCTGACTCCAGATACACCAGTTCTGTCTAAAGGAATGGGCCTAAATTCCAGCAACTTATCGTCAGAAGCTTGTGGAAGGCTACCTAAAACATTTGACCGAAGTTAAACAATATAAAGGCAATGCTATCAAATACTAACAAAGTGTGTGTAAACTTCTGACCCACTGGGAATGTGATGAAAGAAATAATATTTGAAATAAATCATTCTCTCTACTATTATTCACACTCTTAAAATAAAGTAGTGATCCTAACTGACCTAAGACAGGGAATGTTTTCTACTATTAAATGTCAGGAATTATGAAAAACTGAGTTTAAATGTACAGGTGCATCTCAATAAATTAGAATGTCGTGGAAAAGTTCATTTATTTCAGTAATTCAACTCAAATTGTGAAACTCGTGTATTAAATAAATTCAGTGCACACAGACTGAAGTAGTTTAAGTCTTTGGTTCTTTTAATTGTGATGATTTTGGCTCACATTTAACAAAAACCCACCAATTCACTATCTCAAAAAATTAGAATACATCACAAGACCAATAAAAAA
Source organism: Myxocyprinus asiaticus (assembly GCF_019703515.2). Classification (NCBI taxonomy): domain Eukaryota; kingdom Metazoa; phylum Chordata; class Actinopteri; order Cypriniformes; family Catostomidae; genus Myxocyprinus; species Myxocyprinus asiaticus. The sequence continues at coordinate 9,613,810 of NC_059361.1, forward strand.
AAACATTTTTAGTGAATTGTTGGCCTTCTGGAAAGTATGTTCATTTACTGTATATGTACTCAATACTTGGTAGGGGCTCCTTTTGCTTTAATTACTGCCTCAATTCGGCGTGGCATGGAGGTGATCAGTTTGTGGCACTGCTGAGGTGGTATGGAAGCCCAGGTTTCTTTGACAGTGGCCTTCAGCTCATCTGCATTTTTTGGTCTCTTGTTTCTCATTTTCCTCTTGACTATACCCCATAGATTCTCTATGGGGTTCAGGTCTGGTGAGTTTGCTGGCCAGTCAAGCACACCAACACCATGGTCATTTAACCAACTTTTGGTGCTTTTGGCAGTGTGGGCAGGTGCCAAATCCTGCTGGAAAATGAAATCAGCATCTTTAAAAAGCTGGTCAGCAGAAGGAAGCATGAAGTGCTCCAAAATTTCTTGGTAAACGGGTGCAGTGACTTTGGTTTTCAAAAAACACAATGGACCAACACCAGCAGATGACATTGCACCCCAAATCATCACAGACAGTGGAAACTTAACACTGGACTTCAAGCAACTTGGGCTATGAGCTTCTCCACCCTTCCTCCAGACTCTAGGACCTTGGTTTCCAAATGAAATACAAAACTTGCTCTCATCTGAAAAGAGGACTTTGGAACACTGGGCAACAGTCCAGTTCTTCTTCTCCTTAGCCCAGGTAAGACGCCTCTGACGTTGTCTGTGGTTCAGGAGTGGCTTAACAAGAGGAATACGACAACTGTAGCCAAATTCCTTGACATGTCTGTGTGTGGTGGCTCTTGATGCCTTGACCCCAGCCTCAGTCCATTCTTTGTGAAGTTCACCCAAATTCTTGAATCGATTTTGCTTGACAATCCTCATAAGGCTGCGGTTCTCTCGGTTGGTTGTGCATCTTTTTCTTCCACACTTTTTCCTTCCACTCAACTTTCTGTTAACATGCTTGGATACAGCACTCTGTGAACAGCCAGCTTCTTTGTCAATGAATGTTTGTGGCTTACCCTCCTTGTGAAGGGTGTCAATGATTGTCTTCTGGACAACTGTCAGATCAGCAGTCTTCCCCATGATTGTGTAGCCTAGTGAACCAAACTGAGAGACCATTTTGAAGGCTCAGGAAACCTTTGCAGGTGTTTTGAGTTGATTAGCTGATTGGCATGTCACCATATTCTAATTTTTTGAGATAGTGAATTGGTGGGTTTTTGTTAAATGTGAGCCAAAATCATCACAATTAAAAGAACCAAAGACTTAAACTACTTCAGTCTGTGTGCACTGAATTTATTTAATACACGAGTTTCACAATTTGAGTTGAATTACTGAAATAAATGAACTTTTCCAGGACATTCTAATTTATTGAGATGCACCTGTATTTGGCTAAGGTGTATGTAAACTTCAGACTTCAACTGTATTTATGTATTTGCTCTGAAATTGCTTAAAAGGGTGACTTTCATAATGCACCACACATTCTCAATTGGAGATGGTCAGGACTGCAGGCAGGCCAATCTAGCGCCCGCACTCTCTGCTTATTCGGCCAGTATGTGTTTTGAAGTTGTCCTGCTGAAACTTCCGGGACGTCCCTGGAAAAATACGGTGATGGATGGCAGTATATGCTGCTCCAAAATGTTTACATATCTGTCTACATTAATGGTGCCCTCACAGATGTGCCAGTTACCCATGCCATGGGCACTGACACACCCTGGCCCATACAGACACTGGCATTTAGACCTGATGCTGATATCAGCTTGGATGGTCCTTTTCCTCTTTGGCCCGGAAAACACGACAGATGTGTTTTTCAGAAACTATTTGAAATGTGGACTCGTCAGACCAAAAAACACAAATTTACCATTTACCATTTACTTTCCATCTAAGATGAGACCCAGAGAATTCGGCAGCGCTTCTGGACAGTGTTGATGTAGGGCTTCTGCTTTGCATAGTAAAGTCTTAACTTGCATCTGTGGATTCAGTGGCGAATGGTGTTGACTAACAAAGGTTTACTAAAGTTATCCCAAGCCCATGTTCATGATATCCATTACAGGTGAATGATGTTTTTTAAGATAGTGATGTCTGAGGGTTCAGAGATCACACACATTCAGAAATGGTTTTCATCTTGCCCTTTACGCACCGAGATTTGACCAGATTCCTTGAATCTTTTAACTATATTTTGCACTCTAGAGGGTGAAATGCCCACAGTCCTTCCAATTTGTCTTTGGGGAACATTGTCCTCAAAATGCTGGATTTTTTTGCTGAAGCATCTGTTGGCAAATTGACAAGATTTGAATGATCCTTGCTCTTGAAGGACTAGGTTGTTTTTGGAGGCTGCTTATATACTATGACACAATTGCCTCACCTGTTTAACATATCCTGTTACACAGACTTGATATTTTAACTTGTCAAATTGTTATCAGTCTTAAATTGCCCCTGTCTCAACTTTTTTGGAGTGGGTTGCAATCATCTGATTTGAAATTACTGTACATAAAAACAAAACAAAGAAATTCACAAGGTAAAACATCATATAATGTGTAGTTGTAGTGTTTTCAATTTAGCAAAGGGTGAATATAATTTACAAATCGCTACTTTTTGTTTTATTACCATTTTTCATACTGTCCCAACTGTTTTGGAATTGGGGTTGTAGTTAAAAATAATAAAGACATGTTTTCCACACTATTTTTCAGTATATGACAACAAGGAAGAAAGATATTTATTCATTATTTGTTTTGAAAAGTTAAAGAAGGCCTACAGTTCAGTCACTTACTATTTCTTTTTACTATTTTCACTCACAAAATTTTAGGTATTATACAGTGTATACTGAGTAGTATTCAGTTATTAGTAAGCTTGTATTCTACTCTGAATATTTAATTTTGTATCTATCCTCTTTCAGAACGACACGTGGGGGCAGCAGTATTCATACGCGCTCTTCAAGGCTATGAGTCACATGTTGTGTATTGGGTATGGCATGTACCCGCCCGTCGGCATGACAGATGTGTGGCTGACCATTCTCAGCATGATTGTGGGCGCGACATGCTACGCCATGTTTGTTGGCCACGCCACGGCTCTGATCCAGTCGCTGGACTCATCACGGAGACAGTACCAGGAGAAGGTGAGTGCAGGTTAATTAACTAAAAAAAAAATACAAAAACAGCAGGAAACACTTCCTGTGAAGGTATATTATGGTTTATCATCTGTTGTCGTGGTGATCAAGCTCCAGGAACAATTGTGTAAGAGAATGACATTTGAATTATAGTTAAAGTGTGTAACTTCTGCAACAGTGGCTGGACCAAACATAATTGCAAAAATAGATACATTTTACATTTTCTGAAGGAAATATAGTGCTGCTTGACTTAGAGTGTTATATGTGGTTTCCAGGGCATGACTCAGTTCCATCCTCTTTATTGCACATCAGGTGAAAATTGTTAGTATTACTAAAAAAAAGTAATAACACACCTCTCCTCAACATGCAGTATGATTTGGGTAAGTTTAATATTTAGGGTTAGGGGTTTGTTTAGTGTAAGCAAAAGTAATAGTTATGCTTGCTTTAGCAAACACAATTAATGATTGTTACAGGTAGTCCAGCCCCAAACTTAGAATTGGTTAATTCAGAATTTGCTATACAGAGCAATGTTTTGAGTGCCACAGTTACAATTTTTACACTCTCCTGAGGAGTCAGCCTACCAATGGCTTACTTATAGCTGACTCTGTGTATTAAACTGTGATACAAGTATTTTAAAAAATCACAAACATCACCATTAAATGTTGGAAAATCCGAAGAAAGCATCAGTGCAGCAGAACAGTTCATTACAGAACAAACTGACCAAAACTGTGAGGATAAAACAGGATATTCATAAAGCTTGGAAGGGAGAATAACTGTGAAAAAAGGAAAGTCAATTATATAGAATATGAGTCTCTGGAAAGAACACAGTCCAGCTGGGCAACAGCGTGATGCTTCTAAACTCATCTTAGCTCGCTAACGTGATTACTGCAGTTGCTGCCGGATACTTCAATTCAAAATAATGCACTTAGAACGGCTCATAAACAACAAACTCGAGAGCACAGTTTTTAATGCATGAATATTCACTCTCAAATGCTTAAGAGTTAGCTGTGATTGAATTTAAATGCATAAGGGATTTCTTATGTAGTAATGTAGTGTTTGCTAAGGCAAGCATTACTATTACTATTGCTCATACTTAGGGTTAGTGATTTGAACAAAACCGTAACTTAAGTATTGTCTTTGCTATGGACAAAAATTGTACCTAAAATCATGCACCGTGTGCTTGTGCTTTTGTAAGTGTTTAGACTTAAAATGTTTACCTGGCAGATGATAGAATGGGGGTGGGAAAAATCCCATAGAGACCAGAATATCAAAGAGACTGAGGGGAGGGCCCTTTTGACCTGGGACATTATGCCATCACCCAGAGCACCCTAGCAATTACAATGTAACATGTTAACACTGAGAACACTTTATCAACTGCCTAGCATGGTGGCAGTGAGTTTTACATTACCAAAGAGCACTTACATTTTCTTCAGATGTTAAAATCTAGTTACAATATGTTTTTGTAGTTATACTATTGAAGTGTAGTCTTCAGTCCTACATTAGTTGTTCACCTTGGCTTACTTGTGGTCAGATGCCAGGCAGAATCCCTCATGCCAGCTGCATGGCAGACCTCAGCCCCTTCCTTGATGCCCACCTCAACACAGGCAGAATGCCACATTGCACACCATCTGTTGAGGGATGGTAAATGTGTGCACCTTGGAGATGGAGAAGATATACAGAGGGAAAAGAGAAAACGAGCAAAAGAAAGATGAATAGATATATGGAGAGAGTGAGAGATGGCTGGTGCTGTAGTGTTGGTAATAATAACACCATGGTACTTTGGTATACACAGGCCCCATAAAGTATTTGGACACTTAAGTCACACATAAATGTATGGATGTAAATGCGTTAGATAGCAAAATATCAAGCAAGTGCCAGTTGTTGTGAAGAAAGATCATATTCTCATATTACAAAGCTTATATTTCAAGCAAAAGAAGCTCATTAGGCTTAATAAAGCAATAGATATAATGTTCAAAGTGAAGACAAAAAGTAGATGGACACTTGCATCAACACTTAAAATGTCTGAATGTCATTGTATTAAATAACAAAATTTAAGTGTCATCTGCAAACAATGATGCCAGAACATTGTCTTAGAACTAACTCACATTTTTGAGCCATATACTGTTTGAAATAATTTCATCCCAAGTTCACACAGGTGTCTGAGCAGGGAAACCACAGCTGTAGTTCATCACAGTGTAGTTCATTGCAACTATGGACATGTTCCAGTAATGTTTGAAAACTACAAAGTGTCATAATACTTCTTGTCTTCTTTTCAACACTATATCTGTTGTTTTATCATTTCAAACTTCAAAAACCGCAAAAAATATTTTTCTTAATTAGTAATTTTGTATTGTTTTCCAGTAAAACTATCTAAACATTCTTAAAACAAGATATATTTACTTGACAAGCAAAATGGCATAAGATATTTTGTTTGTTTTCAAGGAAATCTAACAAAATTTACTGAGGTTTATGCTTAAAAGAAGAAAAAACTATTTGCCAATGGGGTAAGAAAAATAAACTTATTTCAAAAGGAAAACAAGTTTATTTTTCTTACTCCATTGGCAGATTTTTTTTCTTGTTTTAAGCATAAAGTTTACTACAATTTTGTGAGATTTATCTGAAAACAAGACTTAATATCTTATTCCATTTTGCTTGTCAAGTAAATATATCTTGTTTTAAGAATATTTATATATTTGTACTAGAAAACAATACAAAAATACTTGTACAGTTTGCATCAGACATACACTGAAGGTAACACTTTACAATAAATGTCCATTTGTTAACATTATTGTTAACAACGTTAGTTAACATGAACTAACAATGAACAATACTTTTACAGCATTTATTCATCTTGGTTATTGTTAATTTCAACATATAATAATACATTTTTAAAATCAAAATTGTTTTATGTTAACATTAGTTAATGCACTATGAACTAACATCAACTTAACAATGAACAATTGTGTTTTATTAACTAGCATTAACCAAAATTATTAAATGCTGTAAGAAATATATAGTTAATTGTTAGTTCATGATATGCATTAACAAATGTTAACGAATGGAACCTTGTTTTAAAGTGTTACAGGTATATAACAGATACAGCATTCAAATGATAACAAACAAATGAAAAGGACAAATACACATGACAACAGAAGTGAGAGCTTGGTGAACAGGAAGGGAGAATCCAACAGAGGGAGAAAGCTGTGAGAATTAGAACAACCTTCTGCCTTCTTCAGGAAATTGTTTTGCCTTGTAAGGGTGAAGATGGGAGACACAGAGAGATAGAGTGACAGGGACAGGGAGAATGAGTTAGCAGAGAAGAGTAAAAGAGAGATAGTGGAAGAAACACAGAGAGAAAAGATTTAACAGTCATTTTCCTCATGTGGCCTTATAGAGTGTGAATAAAACACTGAAAATCTGCAACCTCTAAAGAGAAATTCAGGTTTAGACGAAAGCACAGATGAGGAATAACCAAAATTGAGGATGATAAATGTGGCATTTGAGGGCATACCATGCTGCAGCTTGGCCTTTCTGGTCTACTCTATTCATTTAAATTGTATTAATTTACCCAGAGGAAATTGTTACTGCTCAGAGTTTGCTCTTTCAGAGCTCATGAAACTGAATGGAGTTTTCAGTTTTGTTTTAAGTGTCAACTTTATCTCTTGTTTTTTTATTTTATTATATATATATATATATATATATATATATATATATACACACAGTGTATCCGGAAAGTATTCACAGTGCTTCACTTTTTCCACATTTTGTTATGTAACAGCCTTATTCCAAAATGGATTAAATTCATTATTTTCCTCAATTCTACAAACAATACCCCATGACGACAACGTGAAAGAAGTTTGTTTGAAGTCTTTGCAAATTTATTAAAAAGAAAAAAAGAAAAAAAAAAAAAAAAAAAATCACATGTACATAAGTATTCACAGCCTTTGCTCAATACTTTCTTGAAGCACTTTTGGCACCAATTAGAGCCTCAAGTCTTTTTGAGTATGATGCTACAAGCTTGGCACACCTATTTTTGGGCAGTTTCTCCCATTCTTCTTTGCAGGACCTCTCAAGCTCCATCAGGTTGGATGGGGAGCATCGGTGCACAGCCATTTTCAGATCTCTCCAAAGATGTTCAATCGTGTTCAAGTCTGGGCTCTGGCTGGGCCACTCAAGGACATTCACAGAGTTGTCCCGGAGCCACTCCTTTGTTATCTTGGCTGTGTGCTTAGGGTCGTTGTCCTGTTGTAAGATGAACCTTCGCCCCAGTCTGAGGTCCAGAGCGCTCTGGAGCAGGTTTTCATCAAGGATGTCTCTGTACATTGCTGCATTCATCTTTCCCTCAATCCTGACTAGTCTCCCAGTTCCTGCTGCTGAAAAACATCCCCACAGCATGATGCTGCCACCACCATGCTTCACTGTAGGGATGATATTGGCCAGGTGATGAGCGGTGCCTGGTTTCCTCCAGACATGATGCTTGCCATTCAGGCCAAAGAGTTCAATCTTTGTTTCTCATGGTCTGAGAGTCCTTCAGGTGCCTTTTGGCATACTCCAGGCAGGCTGTCATGTGCCTTTTACTGAGGAGTGGCTTCCGTCTGGCCACTCTACCATACAGGCCTGATTGGTGGAGTGCTGCAGAGATGGTGTTCTTCTGGAAGTTTCTCCTATCTCCACAGAGAAACGCTGGAGCTCTGTCAGAGTGACCATCGGGTTCTTGGTCACCTCCCTGACTAAGGCCCTTCTCCCCCGATCGCTCAGTTTGGCCAGGCAGCCAGCTCTAGGAAGAGTCCTGGTGGTTCCAAACATCTTCCATTTATGGATGATGGAGGCCACTGTGCTCATTGGGACCTTCAATGCTGCAGAAATTTTTCTGTACCCTTCCCCAGATCTGTGCCTCGATACAATCCTGTCTCGGAGGTCTACAGACAATTCCTTGGACTTCATGGCTTGGTTTGTGCTCTGACATGCACTGTTAACTGTGGGAACTTATATAGACAGTGTGCCTTTCCAAATCATGAATCACTGAATTTACCACAGGTGGACTCCAATCAAGTTGTAGAAACATCTCAAGGATGATCAGTGGAAACAGGATGCACCTGAGCTCAATTTTGAGTGTCTTGGCATAGGCTGTGAATACTTATGTACATGTGATTTTTTTTTTTTCGTTTTTTATTTTTAATAAATTTGCAAAGATTTGAAACAAACTTCTTTCACGTTGTCATTATGGGGTATTGTTTGTAGAATTTTGGGGAAAATAATGAATTTAATCCATTTTGGAATAAGGCTGTAACATAACAAAATGTGGAAAAAGTGAAGCGCTGTGAATACTTTCCGGATGCACTGTATTTATATATATATATATATATATAGAGAGAGAGAGAGAGAGAGAGAGAGAGAGACCCAAATTAGAAAATTTTTGACATACTGTACAGTAATAGAGCTGAGAAGAAACCTGAGAAGCAGCAGAGCTGTTAAGAAAGAAATTTACATTAGTGTAGTTACATGCTGACTGGAATCAAAAAACCAGATAAGATGATTTTTAAATTCCTCAGGCACTGAATGAATATTGGAATTATGTTTTCATCTGACGTGCTGTAATCTAAACACTACAGGGCAAACAGATCTGGGAGATCTTTATCTCTTTCAGTCCTATTTTTATATTACACATTCAAAATTGTCTTACCATGCATTGGATATTGAACATTTTGCTTATGACTACTTCAGTGCCTGAGAGACTGTTCAGTTTAGATGCTGAAATTGCTCATATATTTTACTGGAGTGGCAACACAGCGAGTTTAAAACTTACTGTGAGTTTGTGAGATTTCCTGATATGTTAATAATGGTAATGGTAATGATATGGTAAAGTTTCTCAATGCTGCCAGGCTGCTGGGCTGCCTTTTTTACACTTATACACTTACTGTTTGAAAGATCGATAACTTTTTTACTTCTTTAGAAAATAATAATAATAATAAATTTCACATGTACATCTAAACGAAGGCCATGACCTAGGACACAGTGTTAAACTTTGCAGCTAACTTTATAGACGAATCATGAAAAGGCATTATTTGGAGCTGACATTTGTTTATTATGCATTGAAAAGTAACATTAGTAAAGGTGTAAAAAAACAAAACAAAAAAAACATTTTTTTTAATGATTTACACAATTAAATATTCAATTTTGGATGGCTAAATATACAATATTTACTGATAAATAAAAAAAAAAGCAGCCTGATCTCATAAATAATGTGGCGACAGTTTTGCAAAATAACATTACTTGGCTCTTTACACATATTGCAGCATTTCCGAGATAAAACGTCCAATGTGGGCCGCTAAAATGAACTTAAATTTTCTAAGATTAATGTTCTATCAAGTTTTAAATCAACAAAACTGACCTTCCTACCCTAAACCTGAAACGTAATTCTTAATGATAGTGTCATAAAAAGGAACGTGTGATGAAAAACGCAATTACTAAAGCAACCACTTCATTTTGTGGTGCTTCTATGACACTTTTGGCTCATGTGTTAACTCTATCAGTTAAGCTACGGATCATGCTCGAACAAGCTTATAAATGTAGTCGGTTATGTAATACAAACGTTAAAATGTCCTGCACTACAGTAAAAGTTTTTAGATGTCATAAGATAGCATTGTGTGAGGAAAAGAGTTAAAAGTAAGTGTTTATGAACTGACAATCTGCAATTTTTCTCGTGATTTTTATGATAGGGAATAAATGTCATTGCTGTTGTAGTGCCCCTAGTGTACATTGTATCTGGAAAATGTTGTGATGCGTACAAAGAGCCATGTAAAAATCATTTTGCAAAAATGTAGGTATGGTAACTTGATTCTATGAGACCAGACTGTAAAAAAGTAATTTATATCAGCTGATAACCAATAGGATGACAATATATGTCTCTCTTTCTCTCTCTGATATCAGAAATCATTTATAAACAGTATGAAATAAACAATAATTTACTAAAATTCAAGACTGTAATATGTAATATTCTCAAGACTGTAATATCTGTAATATTTCATTGTGGCAGAGCTTCTGTAGGGTAACAGATATGCCCACGAAGGCCCAGAGACAGGGCAAAACATATTTCATATTTAGACAAAATGCTTCCGCTGCAGACAGAGTTCAGTATCTCGCTCAAGGACACATCATCTTGTAGAACAGAAGGACTCGCATGGGAGATCGACCCTGCGGCCTTTCAGGAAGTAGTCCAGGTCTCAAAACACAAGGCCGCAGCTGCAGCTACCCCCCACCCCAGAGCATGTGTTCCAATATGCAGTTAAACTAAGAGTGTAAGTATGTGTCCTCCTCAAGAACTCTGCTCCTGTTTAATTTGGTTATCTGGCACTGAAAACTTTCACAAGCACCAAAGTCATACGTCCTAATAAGTCGAGTGTCAGAAGACGGCAGAGCACTTTGTTTCGTTATGTTGTCCCCCTCACTGATATAACGTATGTCTCGTCTCATCGGCTTGCCTGCTTTCTGAGGTACAGGACTGCTAAGTGGGTTAACCAGCCATTTGGTCCCCCAGTGGACATGGTCTCTAAGTTCCAGGTCAAACAGCCATCCTTTAATGCGCCACCTATCCCATGGCAACCTGCTCCCATGGCAACAGATCTCACGATTCATTGCGTGCCAGCCCCCGCAAGCCAGGCGTCCTGTAGAGGTGACGTTGGCACAGTAAACACAGATTAATAAGGAGGAGAGAACAGCCATTTGTTCGTTTGTCTGGCTGTTTGTTGGGTTGACTAATGTGCACTCAGAAAATTTCCCTAAGCACACCTGGCTGTAGTAACTTGCAGTGCAGTTATTCTTTGAGACAGCAGCCTGAAGGTTCCTCTACATCTGTGTGAAGAGACATGGTTGAAAAGACAAGACGTAATTTGACGGAAACAGTGTATGAACACAAAAAGCCATGTGAGGTTTTACATTTACATTTAAGCATTTGGCAGACACTTTTATCCAAAGTCACTTACAGTGCATTTAAACTATAGAGTTTATCACTGTGTTCCCTGGGAATCATACATATGACCTTGCCGTTAATAGCACCATGCTCGATCAATTAAGTTACAATTGAAAATAGAGGTAAAGCAGTAAAGTACATTCCCTTCCCCAAATTATTAATTTATCTTTATATTCTCATTACTCTAATACAGTAATGTTTTACTTTTTGTAATACATATTGAAACAGTATTAATTAAAGGAAGTGCTCCAAATAGTAATTTTCACATAATGATAAATAGAATTAGGGTGAAAATGTGACATATTGATGACAATTAAGCACAATGGAAAAAATCCTAAAGATAGGTTTTCATTAAGCAAAATATAACAGACACGTTTTCCCAAGATTCACCCATTTATATATTTGCATCGTGATATAGTGTCACAATGCAAAAGCAAATGTAAAAATAGTATTCATTTGCTTCATTTTCTTTATGCAAATTATAACATCTTATTTTTATTTCTTTATTTTATTTTATTTTATTTGGGGGGGGTATCACACGTTCTTGAGATTCACCAAACATGGAAGTGCAAAGGAAAAAATCTAAGCAGTACGCAAGCTGGGTTGCACAAACAGATTCCCACAGCCTTAGCTGTATTTTTTATTTTATTTTTGTTTTTTGGGGGGAGGGGGGATTTTCTCCCCTTCTCTCCCCAATTTGGCATGCCAATTCCCAATGCACTCTAGGTCCTCATGGTGGCGTAGTGACTCGCCTCAGTCCGGGTGGCGGAGGACGAATCTCAGTTGCCTCTGTGTCTGAGACCTTCAATCCCCGCATCCTATCACGTGGCTTGTTGAGTGCATTACCGCGGAGACCTACCGCGTGTGGAGGCTTCACGCTATTCTCCGTGGCATTCACGCACAACTCACCACGTGCTCCACCGAGAGCGAGAACCACATTATAGCGACCAGGAGGAGGTCAACCCAACGTGACTCTACCCACCCTAGCAACCAGGCCAGTTAGTTGCTTAGGAAGCCTGACTGGAGTCACTCAGCACGCCCAAGATTCGATCTTGCGACTCCAGGTGTGGTTGTCAGCGTCTTTACTTGCTGAGCTACCCAGGCCCCCACAGCCTAGCTTATTTGTATTATTTGTATTAACATGCCTTAGATATACAGTATTCAAACTATTAATATACTCCAAAATAGCCTCTTAAATCTGCAGATCTTACCAGAAACTTCATGAACATCTGTAGCTTCATGTAAAATATTAGAATGGGCTAAATATTTGCTGTGTGCTTAAAGATTGAAGAACTGGAGAAGCATGTCAGAAATAGATATGGACAGATTTTGATTTGGGATTATGGGCGATCAGTTTCAGATGCAGCTCATTTGAACAAGACTAACATTGATGGAGTGAAAATTATAGGAATAGTTAATACAAAAATTTAAATTTAAGCTCATAAAAGGCACCTCTCATGTTCGAAATGATGACAGAGTTTAAATTTTTAGGACAACGAACACTTTTAGACACTTAAGGGCACTTCAATCCAAATATTAAAGGAGAAAACACAGTATAGAAATTTTGTTAAATGGAGATTTGTGTGATATTAGATCTTTGACCATGTGAGTCCCTCCTGCAGCTGTGCTGTTAATTAAAGACTTTGAGAGGAACTGTGGGAAGAATTTCTCACCGCACACACTTTTCTCCTCTCGGGCTCAAGGGACACGTGCTGCACTGAAGTGTGCGATTATGGGAAGGCATTCTCCAACATAATTTTTTTTTCTGGACAGTTACTTACATGCTCTTATCTATCTGCTGACAGAGAGAGAACGGCCAGCATACATGGGCTGAATCCCAAATCGAACACTATCTATACTGTATGGTTTGAGAGATTAGAATTAGTGAAACGAAATCCTGGTACGTTAAAAATAGTATCCCAAAGGTGCATGGATGGCATACTATTTTTGGTGAATTTCTGAAATATTCATCTGTGCTTTTTGAGTTAATATTACCCACAACCTTTTGTTCTACAAAAGAGATGTTGTTTGTGATAGTTCTCATTTAACTTTTTCAGTTTTAGAAAAAAGGTGAGGATTGCAGTTTTTAAAACTGAAGTATGTAACTTTTTCTGTGTTAAAATACTTTCTCTTATACCAGCTTAATATGCGAAGATAACTGTGAGCAAACCATTTGTATGTTAAGTTTCTCGAAAACTGCAAACAATGTATTTTTGTGGAGCATAAAAATTACTCTTTTTGTTTTGAGCAATTTTGGTCCATATCAACACAGTAACATTGACTTAACCAATGGCGTGAGTTGGGGGCGGGACTATCTGCATATTCAGAAAGCCGTTGGAAAACAAACTTATTTTTGCAATTCTGTTCGGTGGTGCTAGTGGTGCAGAAATTACACACTTCAGCTTTAAATATATAAATCTAAAAGTTAAAGTCAATATGAAACAGTGTTCACAACCCTTGAGTTTATCCATCGCGATTTGATTGCATGGTAACAAGTGGTCTCTACAGTACACCAATGAGCCAAAATATCATGACCACCTGCCTAATATGCTCTTGGTCCTCTGCGTGCAGCCAAAACAGCGCAACCCACTGCATGGACTCTACAAGACCCCTGAAAGTGTTCTGTTGTATCTGGCACCAAGACATTAGCAGCAGATCCTTCAAGTCCTGTAAGTTGCAAGGTGGAGCCGCTGTGCATCGGACTTGTTGGTCCAGCACATCCCACAGATGCTTAATCGAATTGAGATCTGGGGAATTTGGAGGCCAGGGCAACACCTTGAACTCTTCATCATGTTCCTCAAACCATTCCCGAACAATATGTGCAGTGTGGCAGGACACATTATCATGCTGAATGAGGCCACTGCCATCAGGGACTACCATTGCCTTGAAGAGTGTACCTGGTCTGCAACGATGTTTAGGTAGGTGACACGTGTCAAATTGAAATCCACATGAATGGCTGGACCTAGGGTTTCCCAGCAGAACATTGCCCAGAGCATCACACTCCCTCCACCGGCTTGTTGTCTTCCCACAGTGCATCCTGGTGCCATCACTTCCCCAGGTAAACGGTGCACATGTACATGGCCGTCCACGTGATGTAAAAGAAAACAGGACTCATCAGGCCAGGCGACCTTCTTCCACTGCTCCAAGGTCCAGTTCCGAAGCTCACGTGCCCATTGTAGGTGCTTTCGACGGTGGACAGGGGTCATCATGGGCACTCTGACTGGTCTGCGGCTACGCAGCCCCATACGCAGCAGGGTGCGATGCACTGTGTGTTGTGACACATTCCTCCCGTTACCATCATTCAAATTTTCTGTGACTTGTGCCACACTAGACCTTCTGTGAGTTCGGACCAGACAGGATAGCCTTTGTTGTCCTCGTGCATCGATGAGCCTTGGGCGCCCAAGACCTTGTCACTGGTTTGTGGTTTGTCCCTCCTCGGACCAATGTCGGTAGGTATTCACTACTGCTGGGAGCACCCACAAGCCTTGCCATTTCAGAGATGCTCTGACCCAGTCATCTGGCCATAACCATTTGGCCCTTGTCAAAGTCGCTCAGGTCTTTACTCCTGCCCATTTCTCCTACATTCAACACGTTGACTACGAGAACTGATTTTTCGCTTACCATCTAATCTACCCAGACCTTGACATATGGCCTTGTTAGGAGATGATCAACGTTATTTGCGTCACCTGTGAGTGGTCATAATGTTTTGGCTCATCAGTGTATATGAAAGGAAGAATCAGGCTGGTAAATTTTGTCACAATAATTTTAGTTACATTACACTAAAAAGTAGACCTAACCCCACCTGCACGCCTAAACCTAACCAATTCTCAACAATGGAAAAGACGTGACAAGCAGATAAAATTCACAATAATTTTTTTTTAAATGACAACAACAAAAAAAAAGCCTATACAAGTATTCCAAATTGTGTTAAGTATTGAAATCATTAGAAACGACATCAGAGTGACATTTTAAATACTGACCAAAGACAATGTTTTGCTAGTGCTGGTAAAAAGTCACTATAATGACATGCTGTCATGAGAGCATGTTGGGTTTATAAAATATTTTTACAAAATATATATATATTTGCTTTTACTGGGCAGAAACAACATAGCTTGTAAAATCATTATGTCATGACGAAGGTTCCAAAAACAGCTATTGATTTTGATTAAACGGCTAAACCGATCAGTCAACATTTAGTCTGGTCACCCTACCAGTGAAGTGTGTACTTTAAGGCATGTGAATTGGGATACAGCCATGAACAGCTACATGAAGTCACTGGGGAAGTGAAACGCTTGATTAGATCAGACCTGAGTAGAGTGAAGCTCTACTGTATTCACACTTGCCCTGCACCCTTGCCAAGTGAGCATCACACCTCTCTAGCCCTCTCCTGTTCTCACACCATATCTGAACACAATCCAGCTCTTCTGAAAGCCCACTGGTGTCCACAACATTCAATCACACCCTTCCTGCTCTGTCTGTCTGCTTGTTTCTTCAGTTTTTTTAACATCTCTCCACAAACCTTCAATATGAACGTGTGAGGCTTGGAAACCACTGACCACTTTCCCTAGTGGAATCATTGGGCTGTCTTTGTATTTCCACGTATGTGGCAAGACACATTTCGCACAAAGGGAATTACATCCTCAGGAGGGTGCACGGAGGCAGTGCTCTAAACGCGTCAAATAAGGAAGTGTTTGGAAATCTGGGGTAATCGCATTATAGCACACTCCTGACATGTTTTATAATTGCTTAAGTTAATGAGAATGAATTATATCGCCTCTAATCTAGTTGACTCAAACATGCTCATATGTGTGGAGGTGGCATTAGCCACGAGATTGCTCGTAGGGGTTGCGCCCCGAAGCGAAACCTTTATACATAATCATCTCAGATCAAAGACTTCTCACCTTCAAATGGTTTAGGAGAGAAAGAGTGAGAGGCAGAGAATGCTAAAACCTTATATAATAGCAAAGCTACTTCGAAACTTTTGAGGAAGTTATTTTAAAATTTAACTTTGCCAAGTTACAAGTCACAATTTGTAATTTAAATTAGTTAAAGGTACAGGCAAGCTAACATTTTGACAAATTAGTTAGCTACATTACAAGCTACTCTCAAAATATTGTAAACTACTTTAGAATTATTTAAAGACCACATGAAATTACAGATTTCCCACTGAAATGGGAAGGTGGGGCATATGTATGTGGATTTATTTGTATCAGAATACTACAGATACTGTATGTAATTTCTCCAAGGTATATATATTCATGTGTATGTAGAAGTTTGTGCTTTCTTATCACACACTTGACTAATGGTTGTTTCATGAAATCCCCTTAAAAGACTACCGATTGTTCCAGAAAACAAAAATTATTGAAAAATTGCACTGCGCTGTTTATATTTGTTCAGATTCAACACAAATAAACAGTCAAATCCCTTGTGTTTTGCTAGCATGACCATTTTCATTACTTTGCATGGAGCAAATGTTTTTTCTGTTTTTCCATCATTTACTTCTTCACTGGAATGAGGAGCCTCCACCCTTATTCATGTAGAAAACACGCACACTCCCTTTCGTGGCTGCTGTACACAACATGTTTTTTTGTTGTTGTTTTTTTTTTTCTTTGGTGTGTGTGTTCATAAGCAGCGTGTTTTGACATGCCGGCCCCAAACGGTGTTAACAGGAAATGGTGCTGCTTTTCTTTGCTGCCCATTCTCTCCAAATCTTTACTTAACACTTGTCAATTAGGTGCATCTCCTTGGGGGCTGATAAATGAAAACTTTAAAGCTAATTATGTTAGACAATGCTGATGTTCTGACAGCACATTTGAGTATCTTCTCCAAGCTCTTTAAAAGAGAGTTGTCTCTCTCTTGTTCACTTGCCGCTTTTTCTCATCTCCAGCACTAGAACCCCCTTTCTCAACTTCCTGTAAGAGCTGGTCTTCAGACCTATGCAGTTGCAGACATGACCAGCAGCTTTGAGAGTTTATTTTATTCCCAGTCAACCTGACAGAACTAATCTAATTTATTCTGTAGCCCACCTCGACTTTCCTCATCTGAAATAACTCTGAGCTCCCTTGGAAGAACTTTCTGAGAATCTTTGGCTCTTATTTAACTCAGCGGTTGTGGTAATGATGTCATTAAGAATAGATCTATGGCAGATGCAGGATGTTTTATTGTAAGTGAGAAAATCAAGATTTTGCTGGCTTGGTTACTTGTCATTTTACAGACACAAATCTCTGAGGACAGAAACCTTTGTGTATCTTATCTATGAAACCACCAACATGCCATATCATGGAAAACAGAATTTTTCTTGCTCTTTTAGCTATAAGTGTACTAGGTAGACATACTGTAATTTATTTACCATTTATTGAAACTAAGCTGCAAAAAAGGCTTATTTGGAAAGCATCAGTTGTGATGTCACATGAGCACATTAAAAGGATTGTTGACCCAAATTCTGTCCTCATGTTCTCACCCTCATGTTGTTCCAAACCTATGACTTTATTTTTTCCTTGTAACAAAAAAGATGTTAAAATATAAGTCACCATTCACTTTCATTATAATGACTGAGGCTGTCATAACATCTCCTTTAGTGTTCCACAGTAGAAAGAAAATCATAAGGTTTTGGAACAACATGAGGATGAGGAAATGAGGACATCATTTTCATATTTAGGTGAACTATTTCCAACATTAGGGATGGGTCTGGATGATCGACTAGTTGTCCAACAGCCAATTAGTTGATAATATATTTGTATAGACTTAAAGGTACAGTAGCAAAAATAGACTGTTTAATTTTAAGTGTCGGAGAGGTTGGAAAATGGTCACATAAAACTACATTCAGACTGGTTTTGGTGCAAGAAACCTTCACTAACATTATAAGTGGAATTCAGGAAAAAAGTAAAATGCTACAAAAATCTTTAGTGTGGGACCTACATTTTATCCTCTTAGTTAAAGGGAATATGGCAGACAAACCGTTCAGCACCAACTTACCTGGAACAGAATAATCTTTTGAAGAAAGAAGCATCCCTCTCTTGCACTATGCTTTCATGCGTCGTGGACTCTATAAAGACTAGTCACAGGCTGTCATGCAAATTCATCAATTCCCCTTGATTCCATTCACACGGTAACATACTGTAGCCATGGATACCGCTCAAGGCTGTTGGGAAAGCCTGTTTATGAAGAGAGGAAACAAACAGAATCAGAACCAAATCTTTTTTGATTCAAGTATGGAAATGATTCATAACTTTTAAATATTATACACACTTTAGTAGTTTGTTTTGATGTCTCTGTGTTGCTGATTATAAGTAGAATTCTCTATTCTTCTTTATCAAACAGATTGTTCCAGTCCCTGGATTCTGATTGGTCAATACAACATTCCATTCCTGCAAACATAAGCAATAGAGTGCAACAGTCTGGTTCCGGAAGTAAAAAATCCTATTAATTTATCTCATAGATGAACTGATTTTCAACGATAACTTATAAACCTTTAAAGACAGACCTATTTTGATTTCAGAGGTTGTTCATCGATGGTATGTGCTTCCGTTGAAGCCATCCGTCTGTGTGATTTCAATTTCATTGTTTAAAAATCTTTTTTGATAGTAGAATTCATGGTAAACAACTACATTACCCATGGTACAGCAGAGAAATATCCACCAATCAGAGAACTTTGGCCAATGAAACCTGCAAAATGTGCCTCGGAGCGACCGCCCACTCCCATGACGCACTGTGAATTAGGGCTGTCAACTGGGCTGAGAAACTAAATTCTAATTTTTACCTTAAATATTACCAAAATTGTAATTAAATTTGAATTTTAAAGTCAGCAGGTTTTTAAAATGACATAGTTCCCTATCTGTCACTCACTCGATGTTGTGTCAATGTAGTGACACTAGGGGTCACTCTTGGGAGCCCCAAACACCTCTGATTTTGAAAAAAGGCCAATGGGAATTGGCGAGTGGAATTTGCATGCCACTTCTCCAGACATACAGGTATAAAAGGAGCTAGCTCACAACCGCTCATTCAGATTTTCTCTTCAGAGCCGAACGGTTGCATTCAGTGCACTGAATTCAGTCCCTCCAATATTCACCTCAAACTGCTGGATCTACGGCGCATTTCAGTGGCTTCTCCCCCTCTGCACCCGTGGAGTGCACCCGTGGAGTGCAGAGAACGCCCCTGGGCGCTTTGTCAGAATGAAAAGAGTATATTTTCTATCTAAAAAAGTGGCACTCACGGAACGTCTTTTTAAAGATGCCTTTCCGTTTGTGTATTATTCCTGGTTGCGGTCGTTATCTCTCCGCTTCTGACGGCCACGATCGCTGTCTTATGTGTCTGGGCGCTGCCCACGTTGAGACATTGTTCATGGATGGGTCATGTCCTCATTGCGAGAACATGACTATGGCAACGTTGCGGCCACGGCTTTCCTTCGTAAGAGGGCAAGCCACCCCAGCGGCTCCCCGCCTCTGTCCTTCTACCTACGGGTATGAGGCCGCATCGGTTTGCACTGGGGGCGATTTGGGGACTTCAATGGGAGCACCTCCACCGGGTAACCTCCCACGGACCTCCCATTCCTCAGCACGCTCGCTTGCCCCGATCGGGATCTCGGATGAGACCGCCGGCTCGTCTCAGGGCAAGTTTGACCTCTTATTCGGAGCCTGGGAAGACAATGAGCTATCGATCGCAGCATTGGGTATGGTCGCCCAGTCTTAGGCTGACGCGGAGCTGATGGACATGCTTTCCCAGGCGGCCGCGAGCATCGGGCTAGAGTGGAACCCTCCACTCTCCCCTGAACCCTCGGGGCTTGATGATTGATTCCTGGGCCCAAAGTGCCGCTCATGGTCACGCCCCGCCCCGGTCCCTTTCTTCCCGGAGGTGCATGAGGAGCTGACGAGATCGTGGGGGGCACCTTTTACCCCGGCATGGCTCAAGACCTCGCACCCCGTCTGCTCGTCGCCATGGCAACAACCCTCCTGCAGCAACAACACCGGCTCAGGCACATCCTGCCCCCGCGAATCTTGGACCTGCAAGTACTGAACCGGGCTTTGCACAGACTACCGTTCAAGATGCTGATGCAAAAATGCATTCTAGCGAGCGTCCGGCATCAAGATTGGTTCACGGCAGTAGACCTGAAGGATGCGTACTTCCATGTCTCAGTTTTACATCGACACAGACCCTTCCAGTGGTTTGCTTTCGAGGGCCGGGCGTACCAGTACAAGGTCTTCCCCTTCGGCCTGTTCTTGTCCCCTCGCGTCTTCACGAAGGTCGCAGAGGCAGCCCTTGCCCCGCTAAGGGAATTGGGCGTGCGCATCCACTATCTCGACGACTGGCTAATCCTAGCTCACTCTTGGGATGTGTTGTGTGAGCACAGGGACCTGGTGTTCACGCACCTCAGCCAGCTGGGGCTTTGGGTCAACTGGGAAAAGAGCAAGCTCTCCCCGGACTCAGCCTCGATGACGGTGCGCCTCACGAACGAGCGTGCACAGTCGGTGCTGAACTGTCTGAAGGCATTCAGACGGAGGACAGTGGTTCCACTGAAACTTTTTCAGAGGCTCCTGGGGCATATGGGCCAACCTAGAATTTCTACGGGCAGGGGTTCCCCTAGAGCAAGTCTCCAGGCGTGTCATGGTTATGTCGGATGCCTCCAAGATGGGCTGGGGCACCGTATGCAACGGGCACACAGTCGCCGGCTCTTGGACTGGCCCGCGGCTGCGTTGGCACATCAAATGCCTCGAGTTGTTGGCAGTACTGCTCACCCTGCAGAGGCTCGGACCGTTGAT
This sequence comes from Myxocyprinus asiaticus, assembly GCF_019703515.2. Classification (NCBI taxonomy): domain Eukaryota; kingdom Metazoa; phylum Chordata; class Actinopteri; order Cypriniformes; family Catostomidae; genus Myxocyprinus; species Myxocyprinus asiaticus. Next base: position 9,634,618 of record NC_059361.1, read on the forward strand.
CCGGACGGACAACACGGTGATGGTAGCGTACATCAACCACCAATGCGGCCTACGCTCCCATTGCATGTCACAACTCACCCGCCGTCTCCTCCTCTGAAGCGCCTCAATTTGCTGTGAGCTACTCACATCCCGGGCGACCTCAACACCGTAGCGTAGAGTGAAGACTCCACCCCCAGGTGGTCCAGTTGATTTGGAGTCGATTCGGACGAGCACAGGTAGACTTGTTTGCGGTGGTAGACACGATCACTCAGGCTAGGGCTCCCTCTTCGAGACGCCTGTATGCCTTGAAGTGGCGTCTGTTCGCTAAGTGGTGTTCTTCCCAATGCGAAGACCCCCAGAGTTGCACAGTCGGATCGGTGCTTTCCTTCCTGCAGGAGAGGCTG